>NC_088860.1:38900836-39200836 GCF_963853765.1 Magallana gigas
AAACTTCCATTTATTCTCCAGAACATATATATGGCCCGGACCCGAATTGGCGGACGAAAAAAAAGCGGACGACAGATTACTTGATATAAAAAAGATTTAGAATCTTTAAGACAGTTTTAATTCTTAAATCAAGAACATACTTTTAGATGTGACTACATAACATGCTATACCTTAAGTTCTTTGTATTTTATATGAACCATATTAAAACTTTGTCTATACGAAATAATAAGTTTAAAAATACACCTAAAGGTTACAAATGTATACAGGGTTATGTAACCATTGGATGTAAAAAAAATATTGATTTAAATCCTAATTGGCTATTCATAAATTTTCCCCTTTAAAACTAAATGAAAAAAAAAACGTGGAGGAAAACCCGTTCTATGGGGGAAAGTTATATAGTAGTTTTTTCCCTGATCGGGGGAATGAATATAATCATTAAAAAGCAAACTCAAATAATAAATTTTAAGTAAATGTGTTATCGTTAATTCATTTTGAATCAGTTGAGAAGCTTGATAGTGAACTAATTCAATATTTCGAATTAAGACATATTGGAAGAACTTCTGAATACGTAGATTTCACAAAATAATGACTTTTCGGCGATACCTACGTTGTTCAAACGTTAATTACGTTATCTTTAAGGTCAAACGACAGGTTCCTCAAGCATCTTTTTTGTATCTCGTCGTTATAAAGATTTCCAATAAAATTATTATTTTTTCGGGAAAATAATTTTTCACCAAAATCGTGACCATGCCCATTTAAAACCGTTAAGAAAAATGAAAATGACGTCATAATGGTTCAAAACCGTAAAGACACTTTGAAATCATTACTGTGAATACCTAATTAAAAGCGAGGAATTGATATCTGCGTAAAATCGCAGGAAATCTTGCTTTCATTTTTTGGACAGATCTACACTAAATGTAACTCTGATAAAAATTCAACAGAATCAACAGTAAGCTTTGACCCAGAACATAAAATAAACTAATAAGCAATTGACCAATATAAGCCTGTATAAAGTTATTTCATGAAATATATTATCAGTCTGAAATAAGAGTTGACTGATTTGAATTGAAAATAATTTTTAAAAAGTCTTTTCATTAATTTTGTATCTAAAAATAATTGAAATAAATACACTGTAGCTTTTTTTCTTCATATTTCGAGGTTTCAACCACTGCAAGCACTATAATACATGTTATTCATGTCGTAAAGGTGATATAATTGTATTTGTTTCCTATAAAAGTTAATGGTCATCGTGGACCTTAGGTGAACCCTCTTACATATAAGCATTTTGAGGATTGGGTTTTTGTTTGTTTCTTTGTTTGATTTGTTTGTGTTTCCTTTGCGACGTATTAGGGGTAAGTATACACCCTCCCACAATTCGTTGCGCGCTCACAGACCACCTACCTCTGAGAATAAAAAAAACACGTTCTCCCACCCCCCCCCCCCCGTTCGAAAAAAATGGATCTATTTCTGCAATCTTATATAATTTCTTTCTATTTCCTTCTTTTTAAAATTAGTGACCTACAATTAAAAAAAAAGAATCACAATTTTTAATTTCTAATAACTAATCTAAAGATAACTATATGAGGTGATAATTTTTTGTCAGAGATTTCAATACAAAATATTGTCAATGATACTCATAAAATCCTGTAATAATAAGTGTGCTTTTACACTTGTGTACTACAATATTAAAAGTCAATTGGCCGATGATAGTAAGGCAACTTGCTATTAAGCTTCACTTTAAACTAGTTAGGAAGTGGGGTATCAAAAGTTTTTTTTTGCTATAAAGTAGTTGTAAATATATTTTTTTAGAATGCCGTCTGTCTTAAGAAGAAAGTATACTGGAACAACTGTGTTCATCAGAACAATATACTTACAACACCTGGTGAAGGAAAGAGAAAACAGCTGTGCTGACTCCAATGGTATCTTAAAACCTATTTACTGGAGAACATTAACGACATGTATTTATTTAACTTTATGTTTATATTTGTCAATGATCAAGAATACATATGCTTAACATTTTTAAACACCATGCAGTAGAACGAACAGATACATTTGTAAATAGCTTTAGATTTAAATATACTTAGTATTATTTTGTGATTTCAAGTTCAGATCTAAGAGTTACGATTGGTCATGCAGAAGATTGGCGTTTTAAAGACAGTCTTTACTGGTGTGGCAGTTTGCGCCCTGAACAGCAAACTCCGTTCAAAGAAGGTCAAGGTAGCTGAACATTACATCAAAGTCATAATACAAATTACAGATAAGCCCAGTTTTTATCATTTTATCATATCAATGCGCATACATTGTCTGTTATTCAATATCAGATAGAATGGGGGATGACCCTTAATGCAAATTTGCTGTTTAAAGTAAAGTTTGTCATCCCACTTGTTTCTGAAGTTTTAAAATAGTTTAGCCTATCAAATTAAGAGTTACGATTTGAAATCAAATGTTGTTTACCTTTGACGTCTTTGATTACAGCATGTGTTTTAATGCAGCTAACATCAATGAACGAGAAGAGCAAGTCTCAGATCATCAGGAAATACATCACTAAAATACTCATGTCCGACCTTGGTAAGGAGAACCTTTCGTGTTCATTAGTTTATGAAGATATCTCTAAAATCAAAATTAATGTAAACATTTTACTTTCATAATAATCCTCGTATTCACACAATGTTTGGTAATTTTCCTAACATTTGTGATTGTGCATGCTTAATTTTGTTGCATGAATAATAAATATTGTCTTTTATAGAGATTAGAAATGTCCTCAACTAAAAAACAATTTAGCTTCAAATATACTTAAGAACTTTGTTAAACTGTACATTTATTTTATGTTATGTGAAATTTGTTTAAACTTTTCTCTTCCTATACTCTAATGTTTGTCAATCTGGTGATTTGTGTTTTCAGCTAGTCCAGATTTACAGCTGAGTATTGCACAGACCCTGCTGGAGTTGTCTTTCCTTTCTCCTGTTAGTGTGATGTCAGGATCTCTCTACCCATGGTTCCTCGCCAGTAAGAACGTTATCCCACCAGACATTGTGTCGAAGCTGAAACTGACTCGAACAATTTTGATAAGACAGTTTACATACCAGAATTTGTCGTAGAGAAACAGGGAAACACGAATCCTTGAAAGCCAGAAATTTTGTGATTAAAAGACACAGAGATATACAAGAAGTGAGGGGTATTAATTTGCTGAGTTATACATGTACTTTGTATGAGATTTGATATCAGTCATCATTCTAAGCAGGTAGCATTAGTTTCTGTCACCAATTGTACATCTGAATTTTGTATATGTGACAAAATACAGTAATTTCGTTAGAGTGAATATATATATTATTTGAACATGCATACCACGGTAATTTTTGTTAATTTGATGATGTAAAGAATGTTCTTATCATAATCAACAATTTTCCATTTGATTTGGATGTTTAAGTCTTGCAGTGCTGTCCGATGTTAAGTGTGCTTAATTATGCCTCGCTGTTTGAACTCAGTAGTAATCCTTTACCATATGAAATCAGTACTTATTTATGTCAAATGAACACAGTAGTCAGTAAGCAGTTTTATAAGAACTTAGTAAATATGTTGTACTTCATGAACTCAGTTGTCACTATGTGATGTAATGACTAAATAGACAGGCTTTACTATACAGTCAATAGACATCATTCAGTAGTCTTGATGTGGAATAAATAGATTGGTACTCATGTTGTCTATTTCAACTGAGTATATAGTGCTGTATTGTATGGAGTGCTCATTAATCATGCTGCAAACTCATTACACATCCTGTATTACACTATACAAACTCAGTTGTTATGAGTGAACTCGTACTTATAGGTAGTAACTATATTGTGTGAACTCGGTCAACATATTGCAGTGAATGAAGTTCTACTCAAGCTGGCTATGTGAAATTGGTGATATGTTCTTGTTATTTTACACATACATGGAAATTATACGTAATACATGAAGTCAATAGTTAATGCAGAAGTCATGTTGCTGTTTTGTGTCAGATTTAGTTGTACCATATTTATAGTTTAATTCATACTGTAACATTTTGGTTTTTTTATCAAAGCAGTTATGTTCCATTTAAATTCTCTCATTTCATTTTAATTTATGATACTAGTTTGAACCAAAAAAAAAGAGATATACTATTACAACGTTTTTCACAAATTTAATATACCTAAGCAGCTTAAATATTAACTTAAATATTGCCTTTGTGAATAGAAATGTTATTAAAAGCTAAAACGTTAATTTAGTGCATATGAAGTTTTAGATCAGAACTACATTTTTTGCATCAGCATGTATATTTAACCCATTGCCATTTGTAAGATATGTTTATTTGTATGTGTAAGTAGAACCGGGGTCCCATTCTCTCATCTTTTTGAATAAAAAGGTGGATTTTGAGATATATTTTCAATACACATAAATGACGTGCTTCACATATGTACATGTGTGTTCCATACATGTATATATATATATGTAACAGAGACACTTATTGCCTCTGCTGGGGTTTGAACCCGGGTCCTCTGGCACGCCAGTCCAGCACTCTACCGATCGAGCTAAAGGGTTAACCCGCTTGCCAGAGCTAGTAGGAATGCCATATACCTGACTCTACCACATTGTCCCCCTCCAAGGAAAGAGGCGTCCCGACTCTCCTGGAGTGCCAATGCCTGTGGGGCAAAGTTCTAGAAACAATCTCTCTCACCCGCCAGAGAATACCCGGGTCCCAACGTGGGCGCCAAATGTAACAGAGACACTTTATGCCTCTGCTGGGGTTTGAACCCGGGTCCTCTGGCACACTAGTCCAATAGTTCTGTCTTTTCCTGGATGACCCATGTTGTTATGAAGTCCTATAAGTGCTGACTGTATAAGCTGTCTTGGTAGCACTAACTGGTTAATCAAATTCTCCTGTATTGTGACTCCTCTATAAAGTATGCCTCTAATCCGTTTCAAACTGTCAAAATTTCTCAGCATTATGCTATGGTCCTTGGATTTTGGTACTTTGTTCTTAGGTGGCAACTTCTTTTGCCTAACAGCTTCAATCCAAAACCTCAGTAACGGATCTTCCCGCTGTAATTTTCTGATTTCTCTCTGTTCTATTTGAGCTAGGGGTTGTCCTGGGAAATCTGTAATTTCAACAATATCCAAAGGCTCAGTTGTTTCAGCCATATTAATAATATGGGTACTTACCTGTATCTTTCCATAGACAGCCTGTATTTCCTTTGAGCTGATATTTTTCTCAGCAAGTGGGTACCTTGACAAGGCATCTGCATCCACGTTCTTTTTTCCTGGTTTGTAAGAAATCTCAAAATCAAATGCCGACAAAGCTGAAACCCATCTCTGTCCCGTGGCGTCTAGCTTAGCTGTTGTTAAGATATACGTTAATGGGTTGTTGTCAGTCTTTACTTTGAATTTGTTTCCATATAAATAGTCGTAGAATTTTTCTGTGACTGCCCATTTCAGACACAAGAATTCAAGCTTCATGGCTGGATAATTTTCCTCTGATTTCCCTAATCTCCTGCTAGCATAGCTGATTACTCTGAGCTTTCCTCCTTGCTCCTGACAAAGAACTGCTCCTAAGCCCTCTGTGCTGGCATCTATGTGGAGTTCAAATTCTTTGTTATAATCTGCATATGCCAATATTGGTGCATGCGTCATGTGGTACTTCAGTTTGTTGAATGCCACATCATGCTCTGGTCTCCATTCCCAACCCTTAATTTCTGTTTTTACTCTCTTCTTCCTTTGATTCTGTGGTGGCATAATATCTTGAAGTGGTTTCACAATCTTACTAAAATCCTTGATGAATCGTCTGTAAAATCCTGCAAATCCTACAAACTAGCGCACATCATCAGGATGTCTAGGTACTGGCCAATCTAACACCTTCTGCACTTTGTCAGGGTCTGTAGAAATTCCATCGGCTGATACTATAAATCCTACATATTTGACCTGTTTCTGGAATAGTTTGCATTTCTTTGCATTCAACTTCAAGTTGCATTCCCTTAATCTGTTGAAAATAAGGTACAAACGCTCTAGATGTTCTTCATAAGAATCTGCAAAGATGATCACATCATCCAAATAGATCACACAGATTTTCATGTTTAAGTCTCCAAGACATTCCTCCATGATACGTTGATACGTTGCTGGACTGTTAGATAGACCAAATGGTAGACGATTAAATTCATAAAATCCAATCGGTCCAACAGTAAAAGCTGTTCTGTGTTAATGAGCCTCCTCAATTTCAACCTGATAGTAGCCTGATTTCATATCAAGTACCGAAAAAAATTTGGATCCAGAAAGTGTGTCTAAAATATCCTCTATTCTGGGTAATGCATATGAATCTTTGATAGTCCTCTTATTCAACATCCTATAATCCACACACATCCTGATAGTACCATCCTTTTTCTTTACTAAAACGACATTCGAAGCAAAAGGAGACTTGGATTTTCTTATTATTCCAGCAGATAACAGTTGTTCGATGTGCGATCTTACTTCGTCTATCATTGATGGTGGAATTCTACGGTATCTTTGTTTAAATGGTGACTCATCTGATAAGTTGATTTGATGTTTTACATCAGTAAAATGACCTATATCTGTCTCTCCCTTAGAAAAGATGTCATTGTATTCTCTTAGTAATTTCCATACTTTCTCCTTTTGTTGATTCGTAAGTGTTGAGTCTCCTAGTTCAATGTTTTTCAAATGATCTGACCTCGAATAGTTCTGCATTTCATTTGCTGAAAAGTTGCTAAATTCTACTGGTTGTATTTCACATAGAATTGACCTTGGCTGAACTGACACCATCCTTGTTGTCACATTTGATACATGAATGTTTACCTCTCTATTTTGAACTGAATAATTAAAACAAGTTGGTACTATGTCTAAATCAATTGGTAAACATGACTTTTCAGTGTGTTCAAAGATTGCTGCTGTCTCTGGGTGATGTACCATACTCCTCGTGTCAATGTATCCTTTGATGCAGATACAACTGTTGGGTTTGATGATGATCTTAGAGTTTTCCGCTGATCTTACAATTGCTAATCTATTGTTGTTTTTCTTCATTGTTTTTTCTTGATATGCCATTGACCTAAATGCAAGGAACCAAGGCGTATACAAAGCAGCAGTCTGTACGAATCTTTCTCCATAATTTTCTCTACAATTGTCTATCAGATGCTTCAGTATGTTTGTCCCTACCAGAATTGGCGTCTTTAGATTGTACGTTGTATCTGGCACAATGAGAAAAATGCTAATCTGAGCATTGTTGATGGGTATACCATCCGATTCAAAATCAACTTCAACAAAACCCAAGTATGGCAAATATTCTCCATTAGCACATTCTATTTGCAATATGTCATATAGTGAGTGAAGCTCTCTGTGTTGTAAATTCTCTCTATAAAATTTCTCACTAATAGTGCTAATGCCACTCCCTGTATCTACTAAAGCTTTTGCTTTTTTCCCATCTACTTTGACATCTGCTTCATTACTATTGCCAACTATTTCCTGTATTGGGCGTTTTACCTTACAATAATCACCTAGTACCCTCCCCTTGTACAAGGTGGTCTCCAGTTTAAATGTTTGGAGTGATCCAATCTTACATTACATTGCCATTGGAAATGTCCAAATTGTCTGCACCTGTAGCACTGAGGTCCAGCATTAACAGACTGAAAACCTCTTCCTCTGCCATTATTGAATCTTGGTGTTGGGTTGTAACTCTGTCTGAACCTTGATCGACCTCTTGTTGCAAAGTTTTGTCGATTGCTTGTTGTACTTGTTGTTTGTTGTTCCTGTAAATCCGACAGTTTCTTTCCCATTTCATTCACCCTTATAGACATGTCTTGAACTAACTGTTTCAGTTCTGTAATTTCAGATTCTGGCTGAACATTTTTCTTATTTTCAGTAGCTGGAGATACATGTTGTATCAAGTTTGTTGTTTTCTTTGTTTCTGTTTCTGGTGGTTTGTGTTCTCTCTCCATTTTTCTTAATTCTACTCTGAGCTTGTCAAAATCTTTGATCATTTCAAACTTGAATCCTGAAATATCTTTCAAGTCCTGTCTGAGTCCTGCCCAGAATTTAGTTCTTAACATTTCCTCTGAATCATGGTGTGAAATCATTCCTTGCTCAACAACTCTTGACAATAAATCTTCAAGTCTACATGACCAGGCTGTAATATCTTCCGATTCGCCTTGTTTTGCACTATAAAATTTGGCTAAAAGTTCCTCTTTAGTGTCTACAGTGCCATAGACACTTTCAAATTTCTCCAATATTGTTTCTATGTCCACACCTGTTCCTAGTGTCATCAGTATTCTGCTCGCTTCACCTCTGACCGACCTTCTAATTGCTTGCATAATCATATCCTCTTTGTAGGTTTCTTCAAGTAATAAACTTTTCACTTCATACCGCCATTGTTCATAGTCTTCTTCACCTTTTGTTGCATTTTCTCCATAGAAAATTGAAAGTCTAGGCTGATTTGCATGAATTGTAGTTGATTTTGTATCTGTTTTTCTGTCTGCTATCTCTTTCAACCACTTTTCAAGCTCCTCTGGTGTGTCATACTTTGGATTTAGTCCTAAATCCTTGAAGGTTTTCATGAGTTTTTTTCCTTTGGTCGCCATATTTTTGACAAATGAAGTATTATGTATATACCAATCAAAACAATCCGAACGCGAATAGTGCACTTGTTCACGGCAAACGCGAATTGTTCGAACTGTAACACTCTCACACTTTTAAACAGGTATATCACATATTCTCATGTAAATCACCTTATGACTCTAATGACCTACATGTACTTGGACTAGAATGACAACACACAATTTTGATCAAAAGCAATGCTCAATAATATTTCAGCTATAGTACTGATCTAATTTAAGGTTTATACACTGTTGTAAGACGACAAACCAATTTCAATCAGCATAGAACTAAACCAGTCACTGTCAATAATGTCTACAAGTACACACTTGTTCAATACACACACTTATCTAATGACTGTTTTCAAAACAAAATATCAACTGTTTTCCACTGACACTTCAATAAATGACTTGACCTGACAGTTCTACAACATTACTATGTTAATAAGAGCATGCAACATTCTGTGTTAATAAGTGTCATGCAATTTTCCTTCTTAATTAAAAATGTTTTAAAATTATTATTTTGCTTACCAATCCTTGATTTTACTGAGACTGTGAACTTAGTTGAGTTGATTATCACCGCAGAAGATCACAACACCAATTGGTTAAACAGCAAAAAAATCACAAGAAATAAATCCAAATGAGAAAAAAATTGAAACACAGCAGGGCCACCACACAAAATTGACAAATGAATGATCCAAAATAAACAAAATAATTGAAATGAAATTAAATAAATCCAAATTGAATTAAATCCACAAAGGAATAGAACAAAATGCACAGTATTTAAATTAAATTAGATTAAATCCAAAAGAGGAATAAGACAAAACACATTCACAGTTGACACTTTCCCTCGTTGTTTACATACAGCAACACATGCTTCCGGATAATAAGTTGTAGACAAGTCGTCCGCAAAGTATTCGGTTACAGCAACGTGCGGTTCGAGATCAATCGGCACCAACCGGTTGTATACGTCAATTGTATGGATGATTGTTGTTATCGGAGGTACGAATTAATCCAAAGTGTTGAAATTCCAAAGTGATCCGAAATGAAGTAAAGCTTTAAAGTTGGATCCACCTCTGGGTAAGTTGGCACTCCGGAAATGAAGTTGAATCGTCGATTCTGCGCAATTATTCCGGATGTACAGATAATTCTTGGATCCACCACTGGATTTTGGCGCTAAAAATCAGCAGGTGCGCGTTACTCAGGTGGAACTGAACTATTTTCACTGCACTCAGGTGTGAATTCCGTGACGATTCCGTACTCACAAAATATTTCGAGTTTAATCACACTGGGGGCTCCAAATGTAACAGAGACACTTATTGCCTCTGCTGGGGTTTGAACCCGGGTCCTCTGGCACGCCAGTCCAGCACTCTACCGATCGAGCTAAAGGGTTAACCCGCTAGCCAGAGCTAGTAGGAATGCCATATACCTGACTCTACCACATTTGGTCATTTGAATAATGAAACAACAAGGCTTATGTGTGGTTCAGCATCTTTTATCTTTCTGGTAAATTCAGTCATCGATCAATAAATAAATAAATAGCCCTGTAAAATATATTAATACAAGGAACATTGAATACAATATATAATTATCTGATGTATAAGCCATAAACATCAAATATTAATAAACTGTGATCATACATGTTTATACTAATACACTATACAACACTTGTATATTTCACTACATTTTTGCATATGAATTTGATTCAAAGTGATCTCTGCTGAACCTACTCTGAATATAATAAAAATGAGTTATTTACATATTTATTTACAAATTAATATATTGAATACTGACTTACCAAAATTATGGAATTTAGGCTTCTGACAGCTAAATCTAAGTTTTAAGGCCAGGTAGGTGCGCTGCTGTTGTAAATGAATTAACCATGCAATTTGTTAAATATTAATAAATAAGCTATAATTAAATCCAAATCTCAATGACTGAACAACTGAAATAGAAAACTATATAGACTAAAACCAAACATACCAGATCTTGAAATCCTTCAGACAAATTAACACACCTTCTCCTACCTGGACTCTGAGCAGATATAAAGAACACCCTCAGAGTCAAACCAGTCTATCCGGTCAGTCATGTCACATGATAAATTGGCCAATCGCCCACGTTGGGCGCCAAATGTAACAGAGGCACTTTATGCCTCTGCTGGGGTTAACCCTTTAGCTCGATCGGTAGAGTGCTGGACTAGTGTGCCAGAGGACCCGGGTTCAAACCCCAGCAGAGGCATAAAGTGTCTCTGTTACATATATATATGTCTGAAGATATTTCAGATAGAAGTCTTATTTTTTATTTTAGGAAAAGTGTAAAATTTAAAGTAAGTTTATCATTTTTAAATGTTTATATTGCATTCGAAAAATTATACAACTGCTGGTTAATATACTGAGTACAGTACGTTGGATTACGCCCCTTTGGTTATTAATGTGTATGACTGTGTCACTGCTTATTTGTGATAACATGATAATGGATGTTTTATACTTTAGATATTTTGATATAAATCTGTTTTTTGTTTTTATTACAAATTGTTCTACTAGAGTAAACGATTAAATAATTGTCTTAAAGTCAGGGCTTATTAGAATTTTCTTATAAATGCGCCTATATTAAATAAAAATATTTATTGTCGAAAAATTTTGTTTTATAACTTTATTTGTTTAACTTTATGAGAACGTCATTCAAAGTCTGATTTAGGCTTGGAAATGTCAATCAAGGTCATCAAAGGTCAAGAGAATATATCCAACGTTACCTAGCTATGCAATGAACAAATGTAAGGAACATGCTTTCCTACTATTTATTAGAGATCTAAAAGACTTATCACACTGTAAATATATACTGATTGCTGATTTTAGTTTTGTCATTGATTTCCTGCTTAAACTTTATATCAATAGGAAAGGAAATTTGAAAACTTCAATTCGATAACTTCAGGAAGTACTTAGTATTTTATTCCAGCATACATTGGTGCTTACAGAAGTCATAACCCCACTCATTGTTCTCTAAAGCTTGAAAAGGCAGCAGTAGTATTCCCTTTCCAGTGTATGTACCTTGTCTTTCAAGGTTTCTTTTGAAGTAAATAGCCCGGGCAGCTTTTACATTTTACAGGAAAATCAATCAGTTTTGCTTTCTGAATACCATGAAAATGCGGTGAATGATCTTAATTTAATACTGATATGGCTAGTGCATTACTTTTTTGAACCAGGTGATGTAAATGCAAGTTTAAAATTGATGATCAAACTAAATATAAGGACATATCTATATACAAAACATGGGTAACCTGTTACATACCATATTTGCAATGATTGGTATTTAAAGACTGGAGAAAATAATCAGTTAATAAAAATTTTTGAAGGTTGTGGTGAATGGAAATTAAAAGGGAGAAAAACCCAGGTACAAATGTGTTCGCTAAATTCAACGTAAAACATATTATTTCTAATACGTTGAAAATTGTCACAACGTATTAAGTCTAAAAATTGTTCAAAAACCCTCTCAAGATTTCGATGTAAATTTTTTTTAGCAAAAGACATTTCCTTACTAATGATCTAAATTGATAATTACGTTAGCAATCCACCAGCACATGAATAAAGAAACTAAACTAGTATATTAAAAAATATATAAATAAATGATCTATATTAGATCAAATGGCCTCTTCAGTACCTTTCTGATACATTTAACTTGATTTAACACATACTTGTTATATTCTGATTATATTCTATGCAGTTTGATAAAAACATGAAATCAACGTGTACTTAACAACGTGATTTTCTATAATAAATTATGAGAGATACAGTAAAAGTGGTACATACATGTAGTTATTGAAAGTTACTACAACTGTATGTGCTTATTTATTAAAGTTTGATTCAATAGGTGTACTTGTTAAATAAGCTGTGACACTTTTAAATATTCTTTTAAACTTCATCATTGTAACACAATAATGTTGTTTTGTGATTTGTACTGAAACACTTTGAGAAGTCCATGTGCGTTGCCAACCCACAGTGTGGATTTATAAAGAGATATGGACATTGGGTTTGTTACTTCAGTCTCTGTCATTAAGTACTTCAAGAACTCTCCATCCGGACTGAGGAGATGAATTTGGCTGTAAAATGTTTCACATACAATGATGTTGCAGTGGGAGTCACACAGGACATCACATAGAAAATACTTTTCCGTGTCCTTTCCACGATAGACAAACTTCAGAGATCCGGATAAAGATAGTATCACCAGGTCACTTCTGGTGTCACTTGTCAAGTTAACAACACATATATCAGTGTTACCGTTCTGTCTGACTCTCCATGGTACAGTAAACAGCCTGGCCTGACCGTCCTCCTGGTACTCGTACTCACGGATGACGTCACCGGTCAGTGTCACGTGTCTGACCAGACGCCTGCTGTGTGAGTTCGGTTGATAAAGTAGTTTTTTTGATGACATTTTTTCTCTCAATGTGACCAGCAGCCCCCCTTCTGTTGATGGACAGATTCCCCCTGGTTCCAGTGGAGCTGTACTGAATACTGTAGAGACTGAGCCTGACGGGGACAGACAGACAATGGAGTTGTTCTTTTTATCAGTGACATACACATCACCATTGTCTGTTACACATACTTCATGTGCATTTATATTCAATTTTTGTTTCTTCTTATTTTTTATATTAATTCGTTCAATGCAATCAGGGTCATCCATTACAAAACATGTATTTTCGTTTATTGCTTGCACAACAGCTAATATATTATCTTCATTATCATTAATATGAAACGTGTCTCTCTCAGTAACATTAATGTCATCCAAATCAAACGTTTGTCCCATCATTGATTCCAGAGATCCTTCACTAATATCTCCTTTTTTATACTTTAATGAAAGATCTCCCTTCTCTATATCACTGTCTGTGTTAGACACGAGGTTGGTCAGGTCTCTGAGGTTGTCTATCAAACTATAGTCAGACATGGTGTTGTGTTTTTCTTCAAGGAACATTAGAAGATCAGTGATATGTTCTCTTTTCTTTTCTAAGTCTACTTTTTTCTCACTCACTTTAGCATTTTTTGTTTTTAGATTTTCCCTCAACTTAGTCTCAAAATTCTTCTTGGTTTCATTAAGTATAGAAACAATCGCATCATATTGATTCTGAAGCTTAGAGATCTCAGAATCGCAGCATTTCTGGTTGTCCTTCATTTGTTCGGTTGCTTTCTGTATCTTCTCTTCCATCTTTTTCACATCTTCCTCCTTAATTTTACTCAGAGTCTTCTTTAGTTCTCTTCTCCTTTGAACTCCTGCTGTTGATATTGTTTTCCAGTCGTGATCCTTGTGGTCTGTTTTGGCACATTGTGAACAAATAAACTCATCGCAGTCCTCACATGTCAAGTCTATTGGTAAATCGTGTTTCTCACACATTTGGACGTGGACTTGAGCGGATGTTAAAACGTTTTCTTGATCCGTAGCCGCCATGATGCCAGTCTCTACCAAAGTTGAATTTCTGTAGCTATGACTAAACTACGTGTGCATAGTACTTTTGTAACCACTGTTCAATCAGCACTTGTAAATGAGATAAGATTTTAAAACGTTTATATATGTACGGATAATATTTCATGCACATAAATACTGATATCGGTTATTGTATCACTTATGTACATATACCTTTGCATTCTGTTAATGTTTACAATTGCTGATAAGCGATTCGCATTTCAGTGAAGGATTAATAATTCTACTTCACCTTAGTAATATTTTGTTCATATATTACATGTATTATCCGAGTCTTCAAATATAATTCTTTGTACTTTTTTCTTCTCTACCTATGATTTCCACAAATAAATGATCATATAAAATTATTCGTTCAGATATTTTTTTCATTTGATAAAGTTTCGTATTTTGTTATATGATATGATAATAAGGTGCCATATCATGCAATGTTATAACTGGTATTATTTCATATAAAATGTCATTAAAATTTAAGAGTTATTATAGCATTGGTATAAAATAAAATTGTCATTTTTTGTATAATTCATATCACTGAATGATATTCCTTTAATCCGTTTAAAGTAATAATGTTGACCTCATAGAAATGACACCTTAACGAGATGAGCCAAGTATTTTAATCACGCATATCTAAGCTGATTAGTTGATAAGAGAGCACTAGAAACCTACATAAATCAGGGGTTGTTTTAGGGATAACGTTATCACACATAACGTTAATTATCAAACGCGATTATTCTAAATAAGTTGTAGAGTAAGATACAGCTAAAGTAAAAAGGAGGCGTGATAAGTTATTCATTAAAAAATGGAGTGTCTACCCGCAATGATGAACATTTTTGGAGTTTTTTGATGGGAGAAACGTCCCACTTCATTGATAACTGTCATCCATAAAATGTATTCCCTTCTTCTGTTAGTGTCAGCGTGAAAGGTGTTTGTTTGTGGACACTCGTTCCTGGCATAGAAATTTTTCTTTCAATTTCTCCGCTTGCACTTCCTTTGTAGTAAAACTTAATTATCTTTATTATTTCTACTTCTTTATATAACAGATTTATTTTGAATAAAAAAAATATATATTTTAAAATCTTACGGCAAACGACCAAAAAACATAATACTAATGCCCTGTTTCATAATCTCTAAAGATCTCCGATCCTCAGCAATGTTCGATAACTCTAAATTATCCGGATTTTTTTTTTTGTATCATAAATCAAATCTGTCTTTTATTTAGACAAATTAAATTAGTTTTGTAGTGCTAATATTACATGCGAACTTCTTAGCCTTATGGCTTCACGGAATATTATCTAGACACTGCGAAAGGGGTTCGACCAACCGATACAACCGCGTTTTTTTTTTCTAATTTGAGTTCAACTTGTATGTTTATTCTATTACATCCATCGTGGGCAAAATTGCAATAACTTCATAAAATGCATGAATATCATGGGCAATTTCTATTTATTTCACTTCATTCATAAAGTTTGAAAGATGTGTCATGTTGTAAATTTAGAATTTACTGGGTGGGTGTAAATACAAAATTTACAAAATGACAACTACAGTGTAGTTGTAAATTTTGTATTTACACCCACCCAGTAAATTCAAAACTTACAACATGACAGATGAATAACATTTTTATGATGAAAAAAAAATTTGAGGACGAAATAAATAGCAAATTTAAAATGAGTACAGACTGTGGTTGAAACAATCCAGACACCAACATTCCAACTACTAAATCTGTCCTCTTTTAATTTTAAAACCGCTACTGAAAACTAATACCAATCTCGAAAAGTTGTCATTCATAATACAGTAAGCATGCACAGTAACTAAAATACCCACAGTTTTGATGTATCGTCAATGGTAATCAATTGATTTCAATCAGTATTGCTTCATTCTATCTGTGTTAGTAGTGAAAAGACCATCTTCGCTAGCTAAGGGTGACGATCCACGGTGTTTTTCTATTCACCTTTAGCTAGCGAAGACGTGAGAAGACGTAGTGGTTAGGAAACATTGAAAATGTTATATTTTTTGATTCGTGATTTTTTAGTTATTCTTTTGGACAGGATGAACATTCGGGATTTTTGTATTAACTGCATAGTACAGTGACTGTATCTACAAAAGAAACACAACTCTTACAAGCCCAATTAATGGTCGCATCTTCATCTCGTAGACATCTGTATATCTTATTCTATACCATAAGCTGTACATTTAAAGATTGTTGAAATCAATTGCAATATATTCATCTGGTAATTAATTTTTTCTTCTCAAAATACAGTTATGAAATTAGTGATATAGTTTTACTTGTGTGATTTTTTTCAAATATTTAATTTGATAAATTGTATCAGCTTTCTTGAGAATTTTTTTTTTATTAACCCTGAAAAAGTTGTCATTGCTCGGGTTGGTGCTTATTTCTTATACCATGAATTTCTAAGTATCTATTTACTAGCTTTACATTTAACACTCTTTCAAATGCTTTTTATGTCATTATTTTGTTGACTTTTGTGCAGTCATTATGATAAAAAAAAAAATCAAATTATAACAATATTTTAATGCAATTTTTGCTTTAGATCTGGATTGCCGTTTTATCTAAATCGAGCGCAAAAAGAAAATCACATCAAAAAATGTATATTTTTTCATTCACTATCGTAGCTTATTCAGAAATCGTAAAATAGATAATCAAATAAAAACACAAAAGATTACAATATTTTTCTTTAGAATCATAACGGAATAACCCCCCCCCCCCCCTCTCCCTCTCCCCCCCCCCCCCCCCCAAAAAAAAAAAAAACCCCAACAAAACAAAACAAAAAACACAAAAAACAATTGCACCTGCATTCCATTGTTATTGACAGGACTGGAGATATTTAGGACAATAGCATTGTTTATGGGTACAGTACTGTTGTTAATCTTTTTTTTTTTTTAGAGTTTTACATACTTCTAAAGTTACAGTGTATATATATGTAACAATGCGTAACGGTTATGATTGACATAACGAGCTGTCATGATTCTACCTATTCTTTAGATACTCATCAATTCAATAAACAAACTCAATTGACTTGACGTTCGTTTTCTGTAGTACTACTAATTTACTTTTAGGGGTTTTAAAATAAATATCACCACAAATGGGATAGGGGTCCCTTATATGAAATACTTGAATGCAGATTCAAATATGTATGAACAATTAACATGCACATGTGATTAACAAATCGATCTATTTCAAGTTGGAAAAAGAAATAATCCTCTTTTTAATTTGTAAATCAAAGTACACCCCCAATCCTCCTTTTCAAAAATATCGATTGCTTTGTAGGCCATAATCATTGTTCGTATCAGATTTTCATCCTTTTAAATTTCGAAAATAATAGATGTTTCAACTTGTTAGTGACACGGATGCCTGAGATTGTAATTAAATGACACCCCCCCCCCTCCCCTCCGTTCTTAATTTATTAGCGCATCATTACACGTACATGTACTCCACGAATAGACGAAAGCACCTGTGTCCTGTACCCCTCGGGCTCTTATTGTCCCTCTCAAGGAGTCTCGAACCAAGGAAGCAGTTTTCTTCGGCCTCCTAATCGCGGCTCGCCAACCACTAGAGTCAGACGATCGGATAGACAACATCCCCATTGACCCGGGTAGCAGACGACACCTGTAGCGATAAAATACGGCGGCAATAAAATCTTATAATGGAAGTGTCGAGTGCCCTAGCACTGGAGATTCCTTTTAAAAACACCGATCCAATAAATCAACAATTGTTTTATGACACAATACCGTCAAGACGAATTGCCCCGTTAAATATCTTCGTATTTATCTAGTAATATCTGAGGACCCGTGTAATTCTTCCATTTGTTGACATTCCGTACGTTGTGGAGTTCGGAGGTGTTGAGGCCCAGTTTTATTTTTATATGACACCCACTGAATCACATCGTCTTGAATATTTGACTTTTTTCTGAGATTGGACCAAACTTTTTCCTCTCGTGAATAAGCGATATTATACATACATGTATATAGCGCAAGTCAAATGGATTTCGCAGCACTAAGAAGCAACTGGCCGTGCAAAAAATTACATAGGGTGTTGAATCACATTCATCGAGATTTTTTTCTTCTGTTGGTTGTAGCGAAGTAACGCTTCGGTCACTGCTCTTCTTTTTGCAGCGAGAGAGGAAAAAAAAAATAAACACGTGCGGGGGATTTATCGTCTGCTGTGAATGGAAGAACAAGTTTCAGTGTGTTTATTTGTTTCGTTAAAAGTACAACGAACGAAAAAATATTCTTCTTCATCACAAACAATGGTGGATTCATGACTGCTTGGAAAAGCTGATTCAACATGTAGGTCACCTTCTGGAATAAAGACGACATCATAAAGGCTATATATCTCTTTCTCTCTCTTGTGTGAGTATAATGTTGGAGGATTGTCTAAGACATTCGCAGCCTGGCTATAAATAGACCCCTGTATCTTGCCAGGAAATCTCGGCAGCAGATTATAGTCAGTAATCTAATTGAAGGGATTATCATCTAGCCGAGGAAACACAAAAAAGCATTACAAGATGGAGGCCAGGAATTATGATACTCTGAAGCTCCATATCTGCCCTTTTTGATGGCGGTTTCCGTGATTTCAGTTACGTGTAGTTCGTGTTAAATGGTGGTATAAATACATACATGTACTCAAGTAACATCATGGATGTAAAATGTTAAGAAACCCGACGAAAATTGGGGGTACAGGATTAGTTGTTCAAACATCCGGTACGGTGAAACCCCCGAAGCCCCCGTGTTGGCTAGATCTCAAATCGTCCTCTGACGAAGGGGGAGGGGGATCTAAGCACTCCCCAGGGAGTCAGACTCACCCTGGGGTACGGTCAGGAAAGCACGGGAAACGACCACGTCCGACGCTACATCGGACTCGGAGTCAGGCGTGTATTGAAAAAGATATTCCTAGTGATGAGTTAACTGTGTCCCTCGCAGACACTAAACCAGAGGAACTCGGCTTGTGTAAAGTATATGACGAGACAATTGTGATGGAAGCCACAACTCGAAAATGCCAGAACTGGCTACAGAGTATAGAAGCGTGTCATATTCAGGGTGTTCTCCAAACGGAAGTGACGTCACCGGGAGAGGAAGTGGATGTGGAGGTTCCAGACGACACTCGATGGGACGACGATGCAGACGTTAGTTACCATAGTTACTTAACCTATAGTTCATCGGAGTTTGAGCCCAATGTGTCACTGAATGGGATATCTCCTGATATTGTGTCGGCAGACGATACCCCATCCTGTTGGATTCCAAACAAACAATCTTACAAGAAAGCTCGTGAGAAGTACCGACTCCACAGTAACGATACTAAATTCTATTCCTCTCCTATGCACACTTCCATGAAAACTCACGACAGCTGAGATTTAGCATTCCACTTTTGTGATATACTAGAAGACGAAATATCGGCCGCGAGCTAGGCTTTATGTGGTTTGTTCAGACATGTTTACGGGTACAGACTGTGCCAAGTTGATCTCGCTAAATGTGTATTTCCCGTGATTGATTGATATATTGATAACTTAAGACATGTAATTATTCTGTGCATTTTAATTGCTTGTAATTTATGTGAGGTTGTAATACACCTTTGATTGTCAATAACTTCATGTATTTTGTTTTAGAAACAAAGCATATCGTTTTCAGTTCATCTTACATGTATACGTACATGTATTATTATTTATTCTTCACGCATATTTTGCTGTAACTAGACGAGTGCGCTCTCTCTCTCTCTCTCTCTCTCTCTCTCTCTCTCTCTCTCTCTCTCTCTCTCTCTCTCTCTCTCTCTCTCTCTCTCTCTCGTGAATCATCTTGCAATATGATATGTAAGCAAAACACAATAGACGAATTGTGAAATGACAGAGAGTTGTGTTATTTACCGTATTCACAGCGTCGAAGTACAAGCTAACAGTAGCGAAAGGATCTGGAAATTTTTCAAAAATAAGAAAAAAGAAACCAAACTAAGGTGTGAAAAAGTTCACATGCAGATGAATGAATTTCATACAGATACAGGTATATACACATGTACATCTCCGATAGGCAGAAGATTTCGGTCCACTTCCTCCCTTTGTATCAAACCTTGGGTTTATAAGGAGCGAGTTTTAAGATAGACCAGAAATAAAAACTCCAAAAACCTTGGGTTGCAAATATGACAGTATTAACATTGTATGCTGTATGTCAACAGAATTATAATTTTGGGAAGAGATGATTTAGTTTATAACAATGTGTCTTAAAATGGGATTATCAAGTAAAATGCCTAGACAGACTAAAACTAAGACTGTTACAAGTCTGGGCCATACATGTAACTAAAACCACCTCGCTTACAATTTAGACCCAGACAACTGTTAATCACGTCAGAACTAACATTTTAATCCCAGTGCTAACATTTAAACCCTGATTTTGTTACTTAAGATTAGGTGGCATCATTAAGGTGCATTGTCTTGATTTGTTGAGAGATCTTCCATCCTTTGTGCCAGGAAAGCCGACCGGAGTGAAGTATTGTGCATGATTATACATGTATGTATTGCTACCTTAATAGCGGGTTTATACGTGTACATACTGTTTATGATCTTCGCCGATCTAAAAAGAAATTTTATCCAGACTTTCGGGAAACCCATTTGATTCATAGACTCGTTTTGGATGTAAACATTTACTAGGTGACAAAAAAGCCCTCCCCCTTCTTATACGTCAATGTCGTATCCCCACTGCTCTTATCGTCATTCATGACGAGTGTAAAACGAGATAAACCGAATATTACCAAGTTATTGATATATAATATTAAGAGATTTGTCAATCCCCCTCCTCTACGATGAATATTGTAAATGTAAACTTTTTATTAAATTGAGATCAATCGGGACACCCGATGTTGCTACATGTACTGTAGCTGTTGATAGCTTTGTCTCTTGTAATATTAATGATAGAAATTGTTTGATACCGTGGGTGTTTGTGCTTTGAATTCAATGGCGTTCATTTATTTTTTCATATAAGTGAACAATGAAAAAAATCGACGAGTACTGAAGCTGCTGCCTGTGTAGTCGGCCATTGTTTAAAGCCAGGTGTCCATTCAAGTGTTCTTTTTCATTGTCCTCTGTTCATTGTGGGTGGGGATTAGACAACATCCTGGGACTTCAGACGGAGACATACAATGGGCGTTAGATATTCTATCTCATCATAGAAAATAAGCAGCTTGATAAATACATGTAGCATGGTTCAGTGATAATTTCTACGTGTAGTTAATAACAAGGGCGTCTAAATTTAATCAGGTCTTTATTTACATTATGTACTTTGAAACCAGTTGATAATGATGAACTATATACGACAAGCAGTGATGACATTGAGATCGATCTAAATACGTATTTTAAAAATTCGAAGGCTATTCATAATTTTATTCTTTGAATTTATTTTTAAGTCTTTAGATCCCAATGAAACCATTTGATATTGCAAGATGCATCATTGAAACAATATACACTGTTAAACAACATGGCCTTTGTGTTTTTGCCGATACATATGAATCAGTGTATGTGTATTACTGATATAATTTCAAAAGCTATAGAGGAAATAATACCCGAATGGAGGTACATTTCAAAAACACAAATTATGCCGAACGATAATTAACGTAGAGTCTAAAACGAATCAAACCCTACACAATAAGACAACTGGACTCCAATAGAAATATATTGAATATTGATGAAATGAACTGAAGCATATAGCGCACTTGCAATTTTTAGACTGAAGTCATTCCCAACAAGTTTTCATTTAATAATTCCTAATTTTAAGTTTTCAAAAACAAACAACAAAGTTTTGGTTTCGTGTCATTAAAGCTGGATGGTACATGTATATTGAACAGAAGCATACAAATCTAGAATGTGTACAAATCGGTCAGCAATGGAAATGTAGAAACAGTAGGAATAGACAACCATAATAAGCGTACCTTTGTGCATGTATTAACTTCCTCACACCCCCCCCCCCCCTCAACAAATATAAATCAAACACACTACTACATATATTCGATTTTAGAGTTATCGTTCTTTCCTTAAGCTTGTAAAACGAGACCTTGACCGTGAAATCATTTCTACCCTAGATATTTTGATGATTTTTTTGTTTTGTTTGAAGTTTTAATTCTCTACCAATTTTTTATATTAAAGATATTTTTATACTATCCCGTTTTCCTAGTAGATACCAAATTTTACTATTGAATCCTAAGGGATTAAGTTGAAAATGCGCCAAATTTTCACAAATCTCCCCATAATTGTTGCATTTCTACACTATACATTTCTTTTACATTCATATATATGTGAAAACAGTTGTAAAAGGTCCCCACATGGTGAAATCTAAAAAATATAATCTTGACCACCGGATTTGGCTCAGGGATTATGTCAAAGTTGATTTTTTTTCAATGTCCCATCTCTTAATTTGACATTCTTCAGCAGTTATTAGCTCAGAAAATAAAGAATAGGGGCGTACAAGACGTTGTATATCCCCCACTCGGAGCAATGAAGACGAAAGAATTTCAATTCAAGTTAGAATATTAATTTCTGACTTGTATGCATTGTATTCATTATAAATTTCACGATGGAAGTCAATATTGTGATTTCATTCTATTAACACGACAGGTTTATGTTTCAAAATTAAGCTGCACACCGGTTTTTTTTTGTCTAAATCTTGGACCATTTGCTGTTCTTAATTGCAAAATTAGGTATGAATGGGTCCTGACTCCATCCTAAAAGTACTTTTCTTTAAAGAACAAGTTTATATTGATTTTTATTATTGGTGTATTAAAATGAAGTCTAGACCCATCATGGGTCAAATTTGTGATTTTCACCAAAAACGTTTTACTTTATTAAATATTTTCAAACAGTTTAATTAATTCACACGTATTCTATTGTGTCAACGTAGCTCGCTGTGATAAGCGAAGGCCCGTAGTCCATCCTGTGTTCGAATCGTATAGACGGCGTTTTATTTTCAATTCATTTTCTTTTTAAGTAAAGCCTGCTTGGCTTTTTTATTGGATTATTATGAGAACAAAATATCTATTACCATTTATATAATGACAACACTTACGTAATGTTCATAATCTGTACACACAATGTCGGATAAAAATAGGGCTAGCACAGATATGAGATCATGCTGTAATGCTTAGAAAGCATCAAATAAAACAAAAATGATAAGTAGCATGTGCATGTATTATTGTATATCACGTATTTGTCAGAGAATGCAGTTCTATATTATACATCTACTGATGCACAGTTTCAAATATAAAGATTTCTTATATGTTCATATGCCATTTCAAAATCATGGGTACGGGGGATTTTGTGTACGCTCTTGTCCTTTTAAGAAATAAAGCTATTCTAACTTCTTATGTGTTTCTTTTGATGTCTCGTCAATAAATGCTAATTAAAATAGTCGCTTTGAATAAAAAAGCGAGTCATTCTTTTTTTCGGCCTCATGATTAGTTTATAATTTTGGAAAATGATGCCGTATTAAGCGCCATTTTCGGCATTTTGCGAAAATAAAATAACAAAATAAGACAGATAATGTTAATTTTGAATTTAAAAAAATAGAAGGGAAAGATACGACTGCATGAAAATAAAAAGCTGCTCAAAGAACCACGCACTCGAACTGTTTGGCCTCGTTAAGTTGACATGCATACGTTTGTATATGTACATATTGATTATAGTTATTAAAGGGAACAATATTGGATTACAAAGCAAGGAATAAAAACGCAACATTCAATTGAGAGGCATGTAGGCATGCAGGGTGGACTAGGCAGGTGCGCGGAAAGATATAATGTAATGGAACTTACAGTTTTAGCTATTCGAGTCTATTGAAATTTTTAATTAAATTAAGTTTTCTAAACGAAATACTCAGAAAAAAAATGATTAAAATTGTAAACTAATATAATATGATATTCCAAACTTGTTACGTGTTGACTTTGTTTATAGATATATATGTGAAATACGGTACTGAGACTTAGCTGCTTCTCTCTCTCTCTCTCTCTCTCTCTCTCTCTCTCTCTCTCTCTCTCTCTCTCTCTCTCTCTCTCTCTCACACACACACATCATCTCATCACAATAATCATCAACATATTATGTACCAATGATATATTATATAAATAGTGCCTGTTTGGGAGGGTAACAGTTGAAATTGACACCCCGAGAAAACCATTGTCAACCGACGCGAAGCGGAGGTTGACAATGGTTTTCGAGGGGTGTCAATTTCAACTGTTATCCTCCCAAACAGGCACTATTTATTTTGTTATACTGAATGTCTTTTTTGAAATTTTTAAGAAAATTTTACTGCTTTTATATAGGAATAACGTGAATTCTACAGCGAACCGTACGCGCATAATTTTCGCGCATGTAACATTTTTTAATGTTACCCGTTGCCAAGTGCGTTGCTAACGCTGAGGGTAATAGTAAATATTATTAACCGCGTCTTAACCAATCAGATTTCAGTATTTAACATGAAAGTATAACAATAAGCATTATTGCACACAGTTCAAATAAAAGGACGTAACTTCAAATTTAAAGTAAAAGAATATGTTTGTTGTTAAATGATAAGATTTGGCCATTGCGAAATTTTAAGTTTTAACGGTAGAAGAAAGTTACTTACGTTGTTAAATGTATAGAATTTCTTTTCAGGACAATGTTATAATGAATAAAATTACTTTTTAAAATTGATTTTGTATACGGGGTCGATCGACCGTTATACGTCAATCTGTCCAAAGATTAGCCTACTTACCTACACACACGTCTATTATATTTTTTGTTTACGTTCACAAAATTTGGTGTTTTAAGATTATACATGTAAGTATATATCCCGATGTTTCACCACAAAAAGCCCCGAGACAGCCGATGACCTGTCTTTAATTATTATTATTTTGAATTCTGATACACCTGCTTTTTAATTAAAACAAGTTCGATAAATATTTAAAGTAATTTCACGCTTGATCGATAAATTCATAATTGGTAGAGTGATTAGAGGATTTTTTTTTATCCTCTTAAGAGGTCATTTGAAATGTGAGACATTTCTCTTAATAATCTTCTTATCGTAACGTTTTAAATTGCATTTACCCATTTACGCTGCAGTGTGCACTTCCAACAACTAAACACACCACCACTTTACACAATTAATCTCCATGCAATATCGCATATTATTGACTTCCCAAAGAAGATATCATTGAAGAAGGAAAGAAAAAGGACTCTATTTTTTACCCTTCTGAAAAGAACTGTGGGCTCCAATTTCAATTCTACAATAAGCGCTTCACGTGTGATAAATTCGGGTCACTCGTTGGCCTTTATATTAGTAGCTTGTGTACTTTTCCAATTCAAGAAACTGGAAAGTAAATTTTAAATTATCGAACTCGATTCATTGCTATCGTATTTGACATTCGTGGGTCGAGGAGAATTAATGAAGGTGAAATAGGTAAAAAAAAAATTGCGAGCCAGGTATTTACACACAATGTATATAACGTAGATATTAGTACACATATCTCTTCCTTACGTATACCTTGAGCAAGACAAATCGGGATCTCAGACAAGAAAGGCGATCCAATAACATTCCATCAGGTGTATCGATTTTATTTCTACCGGGGTGTTGTCAAATTCGAAAAATCTGTCAGCGATATTTGCTCAGCGAGTGTAAGCGATCCGATCTGTGGACATTTTGGCAAGGAGTAAAAAATGTGGACACTTTCACCACAGAGACATAGAAACGGGTAGGTATTCTTTTTGTTTAATTAATTAAGATCATTTAGCTGTCCTTTTATATGACTCTTTTTATTCATTTAGTAGTCACAGCTACAGATTACAATTGATAAGTATATTTTCTATGAGAAATAAACCCAGTATACAATATCACTAATGATATTATAAAAGTTTAAAAAAAAAAATTTGTGTTAATCTAATAACCAAAAAAAAGTATGATCGAAATTTGCAGTTTTAGGTCAAGAGGATTTCGATGAACATACTTTAGTGATTTTACCACGTCTTTTGTAAGATTCAATTATTGAAAACTACTATATCATTTAATAGATAGATCACTACTTCTAAGAAGTGATAGATACAATGTATCTTGAGATGCGTGCACATTATGTATTTGTACTTAGATAAAAAGAGTAGACCAATTGTGTAAACTTACATGTATTACCATTGTCTTTGGCTATATCTCACGCTGATGTAAGTTTCAAACGGTAAATATATATTGAGATTGTATAATTATATTACGCAGAATACATGTATTTGTACATTTATTATTTATATGTAATATGTATATCGAATATAATATACATAATAAGGCATTGTAATTGTAATATACCGGTATTATGTACAAGGAGATGGCTTTCTAAGTTTTTGGAACTTGCGTCCAATCCTTTTGGCATTAGGCAATAAAATATGTTCAACTCAACTCAAAATAATATGAATTTAATGTCGAAACTTTTTATTATTAAATCTGTCACAAAACATAAGTATATATAGACCATACATTTACTAGTGTATGTATATGATCAGAAATAAGCATGCAATTAAGTCTTATTTACAAACTTAAAAAAAAATCGGAAAAAACTTGTAATTCAATCCTTGGAATATTATATGTACATTAAATCATTACTAACCAACCATGATCGCGGTAAAGCTTTATTTTGTCAGTTCACATTTTCAGAGTATACGCCAAGATTTTGGTAATTAAACAACAGTTCTGTTTAACCGACTTATACAAATTGCAGTCAATTATACTCTAACGACACATCTTCCAAGGGTGAAATTGAATACCACAATAGAATATAGATATCCAAATGGGAACCCAAGTTGGCAATGCATTTGCACACGTGAGAAATGTTTAAATACTGGCTATTAAGCTCCCCTTCCATTTGTTGGATAGAACTGGCGTCTTCTTGTTAAATATATACATTAACGTCAATCTATTTTCAATACGTTTAAAGAAAACAGGAATCGGCAGGCTATTTGTATAGCATAGACATTTCTTTAAGAGTGGTATAATGTGTTACTGGGATTCGCGTTGAAAAAGCCCTTCTTCTCGGGTATATTAAAACCATACCCTTGTGAAAATGCACGATACGGCGTCTCAGAGATAACACTGAAAGTGGGGGGCTCGTTTTGAACAATATCTTGAGGGGTTGTATTCATTTTCTGTCTGTGTGTATTTCGTCTTTGTGAAATCTGCACGTAGTGTATATGATTTAGATATGTGGTGAGTATACAGAATTTTTTTTTAGTGTTTGTTGAAAAATTGTTTAATTAGCAACACATTTTATTGTATGATACTTTTCTCTAAACATAGAGAGAGAATATAACGAATCGCTAACCCTGTACATAAAAATACTTAATTAAAGAAATGTTTCAATGTTTCAATCATAAAAAAAATCTTTTCTATAACCGACAAATCCAAGCACACACGCACGCTAAAACTGATACGCGTACTTTGGACTGTTGATGAATGAAAGCCAAAAATAATGCGATAAAAATAATAATATTCATAAATTAAAGAAGCTGTTCCTATTTTGCTTCAATAATAAAATATTAATTTATCTTAATTAGCATACATGTACATGTTATAAAGTCATAAACTCAACGCTTTTAGATCATACTGATACGAAATCATTGAATTTATCTATTTAATATCTATTTTCTAAAATCTATTTTCAGATCACCATGTTAAAAAATCCATTTTACAACATCTCCAGTGTAGGGAGTGGAGAGAGTGTTTTCATATACCCGCTAGATGGCTCTGTTTCGCTGCTTGGATCAGGCACAAGGGATCTAGTTGTGCACCGTCTACGTCCGCCGCCAGGGGGAGTTAAACCAAAACACGTGGTACATCATGGAGTGATGAAGTACCGAACTATGGAGGATTCCAAGGCGGATAAACACAGGAAAGGGATCCTAAAGAATTCCACCGGAAGTCCGTTAAACGGACAAGATGGCTCGTTTCAAAAATTGGATGTGTCTAAAATTCAGTGTGTTCTTAAGAAAAGAAAAACGTCTGCAAATGAGAAGCATTCCAATAGTTCGCAAGGATCAAAGAGTCAGAAAAAAGTTAAATTTGACGATAAACTAAATAAACTAACAGAACTAGGCATGAAATACGCCGTGGATCCGGGCATGCGCATTCGACCGCCTGATCATACGTCACAAATCCGGCGACAACAACAAATGCAGCGAGTTTCAATTAAAAGTACGGACAAATCTCGTGACACAGTCAAAATATCGGATGTCTACGATTTGCGAGATTCATCTGAAAACAGAACAATGTCTCCCCGCTCTCTGTCAAAATCTACGTCAACAAACAGCGGAAGTGTAAATCGGCGAACATCCGGTGATTCCTATCCCCTTATTGAAGCTGAGGTGGATGACTTTGTTCGGGTAGAATTCTGTGAAGACGGAGTAATTCCAACCTATAACCCCCGCGAGGCGCCTAATCCCGCGGGTCAGGAAACTGGTAGTGGGATCCATTCGGGTGAACCTAGCAACAGACTCATCGAAAATGGCATTCCGGTTTTTACCAAAACCGGCAAATTCGTCAGGACAACGAAAGTTAACGGTAACGTACGAGAAAAGAGAAACGACAACGAGACCGACGACATTGTAAGACCGGATAAACCCAGCTATCGCTTAGCTTCAGAACCTTTCCAAAAAGTTAAAGCTGTTCCGATCCCGGCAGAATCCAAACGAGTGTCATCTGCGCAAAAGTCTTCCAGGAAAACTACAACAAATAGTTCCGGTGGTGCTAAAATCACTCGATCTAATGTGAAGCCGTTTATGTTCACTCGTTACAGTAAGGACCATGACCCCCAAACGTCACCGAACCCAATCAGTAACAGCCAGAGAAATTTCTGTGATGACGGGAAAACATACGACATCTTAAAATGGCTGACTAGCGTGAAGGAGGTTCAGACTTTGGAAGGTTTCTCGAGTTTTCACATCGAAAACGGTGTTCGCAACCCGTAGGTCACGTGATTTTAATGTATGTAGCTTATAAATAGTATCAGTATTATTACATGTAGCTGTTAACCCAGGTGCTTCTAAGTGTCTCAGCTCTGTTAATGTTTTTTGTTTACAGTTTTTGTTGAGTTTATTATTATTTATCATACATATTCAGGTTTTATTTATATTTGACTGACATATTTCTTCTTAATTTAGTATTTTTTTTTTCATTTAGTATTTAACATGATCAGTCAAATTTTTTTAGTCTTGTTGTCCCTGCATATATAATTTTAGTACTCATAATATTGAGTTTGTAAGACTTTAAATTGATAAGCACCTTCAGTTTTAAGATTTATAAAATGACAAGCTTGGCAAGAATGAGGCATTGGAAATCAACTATCATTCAAACTATTTTTTCCTTTCTCTCACTAATGAAAGCAATTTTCATTACAATTCATTTTTTTTACAATGAAAAATATGTCAGTTAAAATTGTTAAGTAAGTTAATAATTCTGGGATCAATATTTGATAAGTAGGATTGCATTACCAGGAAGCGCTTATTTTTGCGTGAAGGTTTTCCTTAATAGCGACCACCTGACCTATTTTCATTGGTTGTTCAAGTAATATGCTTTTTTGTTTGTTATTGTATCACATTTCGATCAGTAATGGTGAGAGCACAGCCATTTCATGGCACCAAATACATTCACACAATCGTGCAGCTAACTTATATACACACAACAGTCGTCAAAATTCAAACTGTTTTGTAAAAAAAAAAGTGGGAAGGAATGTAAGTTATTTTAACTTTTTATATTAGAGTTATTGTCCAATGTATTGCATCGCCATAAGACTGAATGCTGATTTCTGTTCTTCATTTTCGCCATTTTCTTTTAAAGAACAATTTTCAGCATACACTTTATTATGTCTGTCAGCTTATGAAAACACAGTGTTAGCGTCATCATCCAATGTCCATCGCCATAAGACTGCTGGCTGTGAATGGTGATTTCTGTTCTTTATTTTCGCCATTTTCTTTTAAAGAACAATTCTCAGCATACACTGTAATATGTCAGCTCATGAAAACACAATGCATTGCTTGGTCGGTATCTTGTTCTTTATTTCTTTTTCGTACAAAGAACGATAATCCAAGCTTGCTCTGTGTCAATTTGTATGTGCAGAGTTGTCATTCTTCTGTTTTGCTTTTGTTGAAGAACACACAACTGATCTGCCATGAAAACCCGAATTTCTAGATATTCAATTTTGAAGATTTTTTCAAAATTGTACTTAACATATTTACAAAAAATGAGTTATTATTTATTTTAACGTGATATATAATCCCTTTTCCAAACTTTATTTTAACAGAATTTTACGATAGACATCTAGTCGAATATCAACAATTAAATTGAATAAAAAATCAGTTAATATCTTAACTCCCGGATCGGTATATTTTCGACAGAAATATATAAAAAGAATACATGTATATTTTCGTGTAGATAAGTACAATTGTTACATGAACATTTTGCACTGTCTCACATTCTTTCGATGTAATTTGTATGTGATGTCAATTGATGGAAATGTTTTATTCTTTGTACACATTTGTTTTGTTTTTTTTAATTATTTCATAAACTTTTGAATAAATATATATGACTAGTTCTGTCTGCGTATTTTATCAAACATAAGACCAGTATTAATTCTACATAATTTGACATATCAGCGTTTTGAAATATATATATATATCTGTGTTTGTGTGTGTGTGTGCAGTGTCGTATCTTTTTTCCAACCATTTAACTTCTGACACTTACATGTAGCCAAAATGTACGTTTCTTATTTCGTTAAAAATGAAAAACTTGTGTTTCAAACCAACCTATTCATTGCAAAAAAAAACAAAAAACAAAACAAACAAATAAAAAAAATAATTATAAATGATTAATGTATTATTTGTTGAGATTGTCTTTTTGAAACCGAATGAAAAATAAGTATATCATTATAAATTGCAGGTTCTTCTTTTTTGCGTATAATTTTTTTGGTCAATTTTTATATGGTTGCTTTTGAAAGAAAATATTAATAGAAGCCTCGATCAAAAAAAAATAATGGCAGTATACCCACATGGTAAAGCCGTATGAGAGCGTCAGAAAGAGTGATGAGTTTTCCCCTTACAGAAATTTCAGGTTGTACATTTATACCCGGGACTCTCCGAGGAGAATCGAAATTTTGAATGAGGCTCGACCGTGCGACGAAGGCAACGGGAGCCCCAAAGTTCATAGAATGTGTGCGTTATAGGGACACTGTCCGTAACAGATCGGCCGGACCAATCAGCGATCAATGTTCTGACGTGTCACCAGGACACACGCTCCACCGTCATCAAAGATTTGTATGTTTATATATACAATACCTTTATAAGTTATTCTAATTAATTGCTCTTATCATTTACATATGCTTGAGAATTTTTTTGTTATTTCTCTATTTTAAGAGTGGCTAATCTAAATTGTATGAGAATTGTAAGAGAAAAAGAAATTAAATCTATATTCTTGACGAATAGAAATTTATAAAAAGTTAAATTTAGATTGTTAAATGCTAAATGTGGTATGTTTTATCGGAGTTCCATTGTCATAAGTAATCCAGAGTTACCCCCCGTTTGCACGTAAATTGATGCACATGTAGTGCCCGTACATGTACATCCAATTGAAATGCAGAAGCCGGGATAAGTGGATTAAATTGTAATTACATGTGTATGTACATAACTGACGACAACTTTGTTACTGTTTTTGGACAATTAAGTGTACATTCGTTATGACCAGCTCGATACATACATAAACATAAGTATATGTGTAAATATGCGCCGGTTAGAAACGATGATCAGTGATTAATATATGTATTTTCACCAAGAGTGTTTACAACTATTGATATATTGCCATAAATATGCATTGCTCTGAAAACATTGAAAAACACGATTCTTAAAAACGTGTACGTGTCAATGAAACCGATTGCTTACATGTACTAGACTTACGGCCAATTAAAAAAATCGATTATTTTCCACATATTGTAATCTGAAATGTGTCAAATTAATAACAGCAAATTCATAATTGTTATCATAGATCATTTTATGCGAGAAAAACCATTCTATGAGACTGTAAATATTTACGATTAAAGTTCTTTTGTAAAATACAGCTTGGCTACAAATAATTCTTTTAAAAAGATTTCATTTTCTTTTTAAAGATAGGGAATCTATAACATAAAACTGGGTTTAATAAATGTTCTTTTTTTTTGGATTTTCTAAATCTAAATGTTTGTTTTTTTTGGTGTTTTCATAATTTTCAAGCCAAAAGATATTGTAATACATGTACCCCACCGTATATATATATCTTGAAGCCCTACTCATTTATATATATATATCTTACACTGCGAAATTAAGGTAGGTCCCTTCTCAGGCGTTGTTTTCGAAGTTTTTTCCTCTTGAAATTAATAGGTTAACAACTTGTGTAATTAAATTTTCGAAAAAGTTCATGTCCTAACCAGTTAATTTTCTGACCAGAATTCTCTACAATATTTTTTTGCTTGTCAAGATTTTTTAGATGAGTCTGGCCTCGCCACTTCCAAATTGAAAAACAATGTTACGTGCTCTGTAAAAGCAACGTGAACAATACAGTCACCTTAATCACATGTTCACAGGTAGCTTTTGAAAGCACAGAAGACTTTCTTAAAGTGAAAACTGAGTCCTTCCTCCAATACACCAATATACTGTAGCCCCCATTGGAGATCATAAAATTTTTAATTCATAATTAACACTGTGCCGGATAAATATGCCAGTGCCAAAGTGGCATTTTTGCACCCGCTTAAGATGCAGTTTCGGAAAAATCCATGTATACCAAATGATAGACCATTGTCTACAGAGTATATAACCACTTTGGTTTTTAGTGTGTTTCACCTGACAGGTGAGATACCGGTATTTACCTTTAAAAATTAATATCCCATCGGAAAATGATAATTCCCATAGGAGAGTTGACTCTCCTAAAGGAAATATTGACAATCCTATAGGATTTTTAAAAAGTCCTGTAGGAATTATATTTCCTGTAGGAGAATGGTAATTCCTGTAGGAATTTGATTCAGCCATAAAAGTTTTCCTATCGGAATTTATCAAATCCTATCGGAATTGAAATTCCTGTAGGAAGTTCTTGTATTCCGATAGGAAATTTAAAATTACCTATAGGAATATTGATTTTCCTATGGGAAAAATTATTTTCCTATAGGAATTTATTTTTGAAAGGTAAATATCTTACCTGACAGGTGAGATACACTGATTAACTCTTTAAGCAATGGTCTATCATATGGCATATTTGAAGTTTTCGATATATGCAGCTTAAGCGGGTGCAAAAATGCCACCTTGGCACTGGCATAAGTATCCGGCACAGTGTTAATTAAGAAATCTTAAACACTCCTCTTGCATATTCTAATAGCGTTACTTACGAATTTTAAAAAGATTTATTATTAATGCTCTTAACTTTTCCATTTCGACTTTTGAATTTTTGAAATTGATCTACTATCCAACCTTTTAATTGTTATACTCTCTCTCTCTCTCTCTCTCTCTCTCTCTTTCTCTCTCTCTCTCTCTCTCTCTCTCTCTCTCTCTCTCTCTCTCTCTCTCTCTCTCTCTCTCTCTCTCTCTCCTGACATTGACCGAAAATTATGTTAGGTCAAAACACTGCCCAGCGTTTCATTAATTTAAAACAGACCCCGTACCCATACTTGTTGATTGGAGATAACCCACGGCGGTGTGTTAAACTGAAACAGACTTATTAAACGGGGACTTGGGGGGATTACGGCAACACTAAACATTTGTACAAGTCCGGGTATCGCTCAAATTCAAACAGTTTAAACAAAAGTAGCACATTCGTGCATTTCAGATACGTTATCGGGATTTTTCATTTTGCCAATTTCCACTTTCATTCACGATGTCCAAAAGCTTCAGATTAGAAAGAATAAATGAAATGTGGATGTTTGGAGGGGCTAGGTTGCTTGGTAAATAACAACTACTCACTAACGGTAGCGACGTTGCTCCAGTATTTCAAACAAGTGGCGTAAAGATTATTGTGACAGAGGAAAGTCGGACCAAATCCAAGCAATCGCCCAAAACGCACGAATTTTCGACGACAAAATGTCAATATTTTGGAAACACTTATAATTCTCGAAAGGTAAGGAATTTTGTTTTCGAAATCAATAGCAAAAAAATATGGTGATTAAGAAAAGTCCCGATATAGTAATGGTTGTTACAGATTAGCGTTCAAAATGTACTGAGAAAGAAAAAAAATGTCTTGAAAAAAAAGGTTTCATTAACTATCAAAATGTCGCAAATGCGTGACAAGTCTAATGTCGGGTAAGAAAAATGAATCACTTTAAAACCTAGTCGTCATTCAACACTCTAAAAATTGTTAAAAGAAAACGTATACACTATCTCAATATAAAAAGGGAAAGTAAATTTGCTTGTATGGTGTACATGATTTTTTTGTCGCTCTCTCGAGGAAATTGTAGATCATTTGTCAATAAATTTTGAAAGGCGGTTTAACGCGAGTAAACATTGGATTGTTTGGGAAGACCCTGGAAATAGATCAAATGTAGACAGGAAAGTAGGCAATCACTCTAAACCTAATTACTATCGGGGGACAAAATGACAAAAAGGTGTATCGAGTAGGAACACACGGTATTTCCGAGATGGACATTGAAAGGGCGAGCCATTATGATGTTTATCATTCGTCAATTCTCGATTTCCCCCGAATCTGTGAGTAGATAAAATGTATACACTTTTTGATATATTTTTTTTAAAACTTTAACTCCGTCATTTTTTGTTTTGGTTTGTTTGTTTAATCGATATTATATGAGGTTGTGATATAGCCTTCATAACTAGAACTTTTGATATTAAACATATATCGTTTGACAACATATATGCGAAATAATAAATATTTCGCATTTTTGTAATATATTGAAACATATTTGAAATTTGAAAGTGTTAAATGTTTATCGCATTTTTAAATGTTTTGAACCTATCATTCAAACTTAATTCTTCACTTTAATTGAAAACAGTCCATACCAGAAGTTGATGAGAGAGAGAGAGAGAGAGAGAGAGAGAGAGAGAGAGAGAGGGGGGAGAGAGAGAGAAAGAGAGTGAAAGAAAGAAAGAGAGGGATTACTCTAACACAAAATTTATTTACGGAAGACTACTTTAAAATCCAAAGTGCTTTATGTTTTGGGATCAAATAGAACCCAATGCATTATGATATGGCGGTCTAACGAAAACAATTCACCAATGGTAGAAACGCAGTCAATTTAATACCACGTATATTTAGTGAAAGTTCTCAAAATGTTTACTCTGAGGACAAATAACAAGACTTATTGGAAACAAAAGGTCAACGCTGGTAAATGTTCATTACCAGGGGTTGTACATATATATGCAATCTAATCCCCAGTAATCCTTATTGAATATTTAAAGGCATTATATTAACTGTGTATCCGAAACTATAAACAATGGAAGGACTTCCAGTTAAACGCGAGACAGATAGATTGCTATGAAGGGTATCACCTTCACTTTTGTGGAGTTTTGTTTGTAAGATTTTGAGTCTGACACCCCTAACACACTTTGTAGACGATAAACGAGGATATTTAATGGATTTTCTTGCGATAAATAGAGGTAAGAATTTGAAATTTGAAAACGAGATCTAATAGATATGAGAATGAATGAATAAAGAAAAAAAAGGGATTTTCATTTTATTTAATTTTTCTTCATTTAGATTTATTAGTCTTTTTATAAATAGCCCACACATATAAGTCTATATACTTATCCTATTATGACCAGAAATCTGGAAGGCACTTGCATTGAGATATGTATAACTTAGCCTCAACGCCGTGTCATGAATGCTTGATATGTTTCGTTCCAAGCTTTCCATCTTCATTCTAAAACAGTCCCAAGATTCTTATCCACCAACCTCGTTCCTTACGATAATAAAAACCGATTTGATTTGATATTAATTACAGCATGGCCCGGATTAATTACCAGCCGATATTTCGCCCGCCAAGCCGCCATTTTATCTCTGTGATTCAGAGTCAAGAGATTTAGCTACTTTTATGGTAAATCGATACACCATCTGAGAGGTTCCGCTTCCTACTGTAGGACCACAAGACACTTTAAGGGTGTTTTATGAGAATGTCGACTGTTGTTTCTTTCATTTATCACCAATGTTATTATTTTTCCCTCTTTGTTATAATTGTTGAGGAGAAAACATTATTGCCAATTACATCACTTGGATTTTTCACATCTCTCAGTATAATAATCATGCTTATAAATTTTAAAGTTCATAATTTTTCACCTTTCATCTTTCATCAATTTTTTGCTAAAATAATGTTAATCACTTCAGGTAATTGCACATGAAAATGACAAAAACAGTTTACGGTAAATTCGAATTTTTTTTTTAATAGATATGTCAACGACATGTTGGTCGCTATGGCAACGAATGCCGCCTCGCTATCAGTTAACTTCCAGGAGGGAGGAATTAGATCTCGCAGATGAGCGCTGTAGAACGCCCGGTCCGACCCCTCGGGGTCAGCGACAGAGTGCGAGCAGAGGAGCAAGCACTACGGCGACACGAACCACTTTCACCGACATTCCTCCGAGAAATTCTCGTGACGTCACAGGAAATGGAAAACGGTCACAGTTTCCAAACCGAAAGTCTGGATACATAGACCATTTCAAAACCCAACAGCGTGTGAACTCCGCCAAAGTGAAATTTTCATCAAACCCTCCGACCTCGCCCTTTTCTCCCCGCGAGAGGGCGTCCACCGCGCCGCAATTTCCGGTAACAAAATTAGAGAACTCGGTGTCTGGACAAGAACTATCTGCCTCAAATGTGCAGGATATCTGCAGCGAACATAAAGCGACAGGAGGGCGTATCCGTGCGCCAACAGTTCGTCCGAAACACGCTATTACAGACTTGGATGAGGCAACGGCTCTCCTCACAGAAAACAAATCCGTTTTAAAAGACACGTCTCAAAGACGATTGAATGTTCGCGAGACGACTGAAGGCACCATGTATATTGACAATGGGAAAGTGTTCTTTATAAAGAGGTCTAGACATGATCCTACGAACTTGCTGAAGTCCCGGACTACGGACGGGGGCTTCCTCGCAAGCATTCGGAAAGACTATCTCAAAAAGTCAAAATACATTGCTACCAAAGGTGAAAAACTAGAACAAGAGGACAGCCCAACGCTACAGCACGAACGAGTTTACTACAACCAAAAAGTAGGGCATATTCTGGACTATTACAGCCGAGACGACGAAGACCGGATGTCGATTGATGACCTTGCCAAATACACAAGGTCATCACCCCGAACGGCTTTCTCGCGGAGTGTGTCTCCTCGGAGTTCAAAGGTCAGGAAGTTGTACTTCGCGCCGGATCAGGACGAACTTAGCCCACGAAGATCTCCAGATTTGTTAGAAGATCCAAATATCAACTCGTATATGAAGGTCAATTTTCAATCCAAGCTTCACGACCGGAAGTTCTATTTGCGCACGCCAAACAAACCGGAACTGCACAATTTGTCCACCACAGATATCGATAATTGTAAATGTGGAATATGTAAAATAGAAATGCAACTCTCTTTGATGGAAAAACTAGGGATCGGTTATCCGTTTGCAAAGCAGGTCGATCTTCAGAAGCAGACGATACTAGAAAGTACTACGCAAAAGGCAGCAGACGAAAACCGGGACATCGAAAGGGGAGGTCCAATCCCCGAAGTGGAGGAAATAACAACTGATGGAGCAAAAACATCAGCGGGGGCCGCTGAAAACATCAACCATCCGGAAAACAGTTCTATCACCATCACTGTTCCGGGAATGAACATAGAAAGGGAGGGAACTCAAACCGAATCTATGGTTGACACTTCTAGAAATCTTCAGCCAACACCTTTACCCAGTGCACTTATCGATTAGCATCTTAATGTGAAACAAATACATGTACTGCACATGCATTTAGTATTAAGTGTTTAGTTTTCAGAACTCGGTACACGGGTTCTTTTAAAAAAACTCTAACTTATTTGCTCCTGTACATATGGAAATTACAATGCCTTCATTACACTGTTCAAAACACTTCAAAGATCCATCTTTTTCTTTAATTCTAAACCAACCAAATAACAACAATTATTTCTTTCTCAATGCAGCTGTCTCTCTGGCTATCAGTTCAACTTTAGTAGATTCATTGCGTCGAATATTTTTGTTGTATTTTTTAATGATGAATTTAAATCTTTCTTTAATTGATTATAATATGTTTTTAATGACAATGTCACTTTTCCTATATTTACTGCATGCGCGCCCTGTGTGTTATTTTGATATTATTCAATAGTGCTAGTAGAACTAGCTGTTTTTGATTTTTCTTATGTTTGAAACGTGGATAAAATAAAATATGCCATAACATTCAACAAGCATTGATAATTTATCATTTAGTTTGCAGGGAAGACAACTCTAACACGATTACATAAACGTAATGAAAACAATGTGAAACTCCGGTACCACTGGTAATTTATTGTATTTCAGTTATGTATTCGTGCACTCTCTTTATCGTTTTAAAATGCTTTTAACGATTGAATTATTTGTAATAATATTAAAAAAACCAAATCCAGTCGAAAAATTAACTGCAGTGTTAAACTGATTATAAAAAAGTTTAATGAAGGAAGCTGAAAAAAAATCGTTTGGAGATTATAAAATTTGTGGTGATGCTTTACTATGTAAAACACCCATCTGTGTAGACTTTTTTGTCCACAGCATCCATTATATTTATTGTATTTTATACATGCGTGAATTCAGAATTTTTTCTCCCGCAGGGGGGGGGGGGCTGTTCCGAAAGAAATTATGATTGCCAAAAGGGGTGGTGGGTGGGGGGTCTGAGGCATATTTTCGGTAACTTTACTATGTCAATATAATAAGTTTAAAATTTCAAGATATGCATGGAGTGTTATCATTTAAAATAAAAAGATTTTTTTTTGTGTTTTCAAGCACCGTCAACACCGTCTAAATTAAAAACTTATAGGCTTACACTGAGTAAGGAAATTTACTCGTACTTGCTATGATTTGTTATCTAGTTCAATATTTTACATTAACATCTTTATTTCGTAAAAAAATCTTAGCATGCTTTATGTTACGAGTACCAGGTTTAAAACAAATTCACGCGAAGCCCCCTGAATGTTGCTGTTGGAACTCGTATCGCTGTCAAAATGTCGAAAAAAAATTTGTACGAAATTCTGCTCTGAAAATACTACATGAATTTTTTTAATAACAATTCTTCAGGGTTTTTTTAAATTCAGGAACTACTGCGACACTTGTTTAATACCTACATGGAAGATAACTCTGCGATGTATAATGTTTGCAGAATGAAAGATAGAGTTACGCGTCCTTGGTTTTATAAATAATGTTTTGTTGATTTTCCAGCACAGGTAGAGTTAATAGAAATGTCAGAACTATTATGTTAACTTTAACAACAAGCTGAAAGGAAAATGTTATTTAAACTTTTTTTATGCGTAAACTCAAAATAAATTAGTAATGATATATGCTTTATGTACGAGGTATCTTGCTGGATACATGTAAACATGAAAGTTTTCCAGTTTCTCGGATACATTAAATACTGGGAATTGTTTGGTGGAAAGTTTTTTTTAAGAAGTCACTTATATGCGCTAAGACTTTCTGGTTCATTCTTTGGATAAAAAATCCGGAAACCGAAGATTTTTGCCGTTGATTTTGCAGCTCGAACTAATTGTTGCTGGTCTGATCTTAATCTCAAATTTTACTTCAAAATATTTTCGACTCTAAATATTTCTGCAAAACCGGAAATACCGGTACATTCCGGCTGTATTATACGTTTATTTAATTATCTACATATACATGCTGTTTAAACTAAAGTCACATTAATTCTATGAAATTTTTTTTAAACGGTTTTACCCATTTTAAGACACGTTTCTTCAATTTCTCAAAATGTATTTAGTCAATATACTAGTATATCTAGCACTTTACTCAGTTAATTTTCGTACTTAACATACACATGTTGATTACTTGGTGTACTTACCTCTTAGTTAATGTCACCAAAAAGCCTCCGAGAATAGGTCTGCTCATCAATCTCTTTGTAGAACATGCTGGCTTAATCATAGAAAACGCGTACTTTTATGTAGCTGATCGAAATAGCGTAAAAGCGTCCACAAAAGAATCCCAAATAACTAAATCTACGTGTGTGAATCTAGAGATAAGGGGGTGGGGGTCAGCCCCCCTCCCCGACCAGACATATTAAAACTTTATAAATGCACATTGTAAAGTTACCGAAAAAGCCCTTTAAGCCCTCCTTCCTATCCTAAAAAAATCTGTCAAATTCCGGTGGAAAATATTTGTATTTACACTTCATCCAGTATTTAAACAAATATTTCTAAGTCAAAAGGGGTATGATAGCTTAATTTGATTAATGCTGCAAAAGTGTTTAAGTGAGAACTTTAATGGAAGATGGGATCAATTTGCAGGGCCACCGTCTATTAATCAAATCAATGATTCTGATCGAAAGTGTAATTAGAAAGGAAATGATTAACATCTTATAATATGTTAAAATGAATTCTACTTGATTGATTGTCAAGATCACAAAATTGATAATTATGTATACGGTGATTTTGACATTTTCCGTTAGATTGATGTTCCCCTTGAAACCTCTGAAAGGTATACACTGTAATTGATAGAAATATGATATTCATCATCATCATCATCATCATCATTATTATCATCATCATCTGTCCTTAATTATCTGTATTTGCCATTGGGGCCCATGCACTGTGTATTATAGTTTATTCCAAATAATATAAGACTTGGAAAAAAAAAACTAGCTGACCTTTTTGCAAATAAAGGATTGCGGAAAACTAGTTACACATAATAAACATAATTCAAGAATGCCAAACAGACAGCCAAGGATACACTTTTGTGTTACACAATTATCGCGACCCCTGTCTTCCTTGAAAAAAAAAGTTTTATGGATTTATCCGGGTCATAAAAAAGCTTCTCAAAGTTTACATTCAAAATTATCACAGCTCAGTAAGTGTTTGAGCGACAACACAAAGCCACTTGTTTTAATTCCGAAGGAAAAGAGGAAAATAATCAGAAAAGGAATGTATATGAACCATATTCATCGCGGAAGGAATATTTAAAAATTATTTTGAAGTGACCTTTTATGCCTGTGTTTTTAAGTAATGCTATAAATTGCGCATTATGGCCGTTTTGTTCTGCTCTTGTTTCCCCCTACTTAATGAAGACCAGAGTGACTTCTCTATGTTATTTAGTCAAGTCTCGCAGATAAAAATCGCTAACCGCATCGTTAATGGCTTTTGATTGGTCGAATAATTTATTTACCAAAACGCCGTCTATTGGAAAGGTCACGCTGGGTCATTTCAAAACGAATAATTTAAAGAAGTTAATCCCAATTTCATCCAAGATCGGAAGAGACCTGTTGCCATTTCGACCGTGAAAGATTTTTTTATGATTTGTAAACCCTTTTGAACCAAGCAAAAACATTTCAAAATAACATAAAACCGTTGCTTATTTAAGTTATATTCTTTGATTTATAACAAAAAATATTCTAAAGACGAAAAACTATGGCTGCAAAATTTCAATGTACACTTGGCCGTTAAATGTGGAAATAATTAAATGCCAGAATGCCTTTAAATAGGAAAGATCACCGCTCTTTTGGGGAAAAAACATCCCTTACACTGTCAAAATGAAACTTTTTAGCGTTCAATTAAAATGGTAAGAAAGAAATGTTAATATATTAGTAAAATGATATAATTCGCTAGCTAGGTGTAATTCAGAGCATATATCTGTCATCTTTTAGACGTTTTTATTGGTATAGAACATTTTAAATAGTGATTGATAAAGTACATAAACTGCAAATTAACATTGCGAATGTAAAAGTCCTTGAAGAATTAAAAAGCGTGACGGTTTGAAAAACGCTAAGCTTGAAGCTCTCGTTTAACATAAAAGGGAACTATTTTTATTCTTTAACTTTTACATTTTATGAATTTTATTGACGAGTTGCAAATTAAAGTGCCCCAGCCGAGAAATACTTACACTTTAAACTGGTTAAAATCTTCAAGATAAAATCTATTGACATGTTTTTCAATAATAGATGATTTTCTTTGCAGCATTATTTAATTATTGAAAATGCTTAAATATGAAATATTAACATATTTTGATTAACAGGTATCAGCATTTTTGCTAAAGACCACATCCGAGATAGATATTCAATAATTTCATAATAAATAGATTTAACACAAATGAAACCAAGGGGAAAAAGATAAAGACTTGCACAGGTATTAAAAGTTTTTCATAAGATGATAATTCATGTTATTGCACTTAATTTTTTTAAATGGTTTTATATTGATATTATATCACTTTCCTGCTAAACTGAGTGTCTGTAAAAGAAAGATATTTACAGAAAACGATGAATCTTGAACCATTTTGTTGACAAAGGTGTTAAAAAATGAACAAAGATGCCGTTTTCTTGTGGTTTATTCTGTAATTACAATATTCAACACGACATATTGCTAAAAAATTCATGAAATTAATTGTAGCCAAAAATTAGAAAATTATGTTTTTCAACAAACAAGACTGGGTTAAGTCATTAAAAGAATATAAATTTACTGCATAATAAATACAAACAGAAAAGCAAGCAATATAAACATACATAAAAAAATATTCCAAACTTTCCAAAATGGTTTGGTTTAGCTGCCAAGAAGTGTTTGGATGAGAATCATCAATCATGCTTAGCATGTAACATAAAAAATAAATGTTTTCATTCCATGGATAATACTGACAAATCATAAAACGAATTGAGTGAATTGCAGTGTCTGAAACATTTTTTTTCTACCTACAAGAAACCAAAACGCAAACTAATTCAAATTCTATAGATCTGCCATACCGATTGAGTACAATATGACTCGAGATCAGAGAACACACAATTTTAAAATCACAAATGCAGAGATATTTAAAGTTAATATTTTAGAGAGTATTAAAAACAATTTTATATCTAGTTGTAAAACTAGAAGAACAGTTTAGAAGAACAGAAAGGACAAAATCATTACCAAAAATCAAATCATGTTGTTCTTGAAAACAAATAAGTAAGATGAGGATACTTTAAAAAACATAGAAAAAAAAAAACATGCAAAAATCTTAAAAAAAACCCATAAAAAATAAACTAAATGGAAATAGTAATCTCTAATTTGTATGACAGCGATCCCAAGTCATCGCAACAGTGGCATCTGTGTGCAGGCATTGCAGAATGTAGATAGTTTGTGAGAGAAAAGTTGTCGAATCACGTGACAAACATGTGGTTAGAGATGGCGGTACTATGGGCATACCGTTGTCAAGGTCACATAACACAGAGAGCAGGTTATGTCTGATGAAGTCAAATTGTAGAGATTTGAGTTGAGAGAACTTCGCTGAGTAGATGGAGCTAGCCTCAGACAGATAGAGAAAGTAGGTTTGAAGTGAGTTCTCCAATTCCTTGAGTTGGGCGTCTAGAGGTGTTGTCTGTGAAAAAAAATGTTCAGCCTTAATGTATATGATTTTATTTTTCTTGTACATTGTATTCTTAACCCTTTATTTTCAATGTTAACAGAAGTACCAGCTATAGGGTATTTGATTAATTGCAAAATCACAAATTTTGACTCTTTTAAATAAATTATAACGACTTCTTACTTTGCTCAGCCTGTCCAACTTTATATCCGGAATACCACTGTCGCCATCGAAAGTAAAATTAGTCTGTCAAAACATTAATAACTCTTAAATATGTTTTCTATGTATAAATAAGTTGTGTACTTTATTACTTATCATTTTATCATTATCCTTATATTATCATTCAGCGTTAGGAAATCTTATTCAAAGATACTTTAGAAATTCTTTCATAATATAATATAAACACTTTCACTTTGCTTGCATTTAAGAAAAAAACACTTACAAGCGTTTGAAGCAGCATCTTAGCGCCCTGTTTCACGTGAAATATATTGTTGATGTTACAAACACTTCGTCTGGGTGGCTCCCGTACCCCACAAGGCGAGGCCAGGTAGCTCCTTGTCCTCTGGGACACACACTCAGCGTCCGAGTGCTTCATGCCATCGGTGGGTTCTTGGGACCAGTTGACGTCATCATCTGTTTCGGTAGTTTCTAGATCCTTCCACGGATCCGTTGTCAAATTCCCAGCATTCCCCTCCTCATGGACTATAGTTGTATTTTCGACGTCCAAAGACTGAATTGTTGCATTCAGAGGGTTGGGGGTGGTACTGTTAAACATGGCGTCCTCTACGACAGCAAGATTGGTGACATTTTGATGTTGATCACTTCGAGGTAAAGGATACGACTGCGCATGGGCGCAAAGTGTTATAAAAATGATAAAAAGACCTGTAAAAACAAAAAGGTGAATAAGAACAAAATAACCTTAGGAAATATATTATTGTGTTTTGTATATTAAATTTAAGATCATAATTTAAAACAAAACTTTTGTGAATATGACATAAAAATGCACGTATTTACACGGAATATAAGGTTATAGTTACTTAATAAACGATTTTGCATCACAAAAATGATTTGTTAACATAGAAAACAAATCCAATAAAACTTACACATCTTTAAAACTCGTTTGTGGGTTTTCTTTACACTATCAGTAAGTTTAAATAAAATTTTGTGGATAGATTGTACTCTGACGTTGTAATTGACAAGTTCTAGCCACAGAGAAAAACTATGAATGAATGCTTTACAACAACCAAAGATGTTTAATTATATGAATTAATGAAAAACCCCTGGTGTAAATTTAGTATTTCATTGACCTTGTTGCATTTACCGGCTGCTGAAACCAAGGGTCTATTTTTAGTAATTTAGACCAAGGGTTACCCTCTGGTTACGGTTACCCGATGGTCGATTGTTGTTTAACCAATCAATTACACCGTTACAATTTTATCGTTAGGTTATCTCGTATGTTGACATTATCACTTATATGAACAGTAGCAAATCTATATTAAACAATGCATGAAGTACTATAAGTACTTCAGTTTCAACAATAAACAAACAAAAGAAGAATACCCAATTCGCAGAGATTTTCCTAAAGAGGGGGCGATAATGTCTACTCTGTGACACAAACTCAAAAAATATAATAGAAATTTGACCTAACGTGCAAATGTTGGCTAATATAATTTGCAATATAAGTAGCAACAAAATACGTATCAAATCAAATAGTTTCGCATCCAAATATTGAATTCTTCAATCATAATAAGACATTGCGATTCAATTGCATTGCGCACCAGTTTTGTAACTTTGCAATGGGTTTGAAATATATAAAAAAAACAACAACAAACAAGACAGTTTTTGAATTAATTGAATCACAATATAAGGTTAATACCAAGAATTGCATTCAAGAGTTATCTAAATCAACTATTGAGAGAAAGAAAAAAAAAGAGAGAGAGAGAGAGAGAGCTAAACAATATCAGCTTATATTCTATATAATAGATGAAATTAAAACAAAATTGTAATTGAACTTAACTTTAAGAACAATACGAAGAGAGATTAGAAACGCTTCGCCATAAATGATCACTTAATTTACTTTAAGATTATCTCACTTTAGTTCTACAGTTTGGCAAATGTTTTTCATAGATGATGCAAAATAAAACAATATGATACTTACGCATTATTTCTAATTTTGAATATATGAGGTTTGTACTGTATCCTTCAGATTTAGCAATGCAATTTATAGCTTCTGTTTTACCTGTGTAACACCTTTACTAACTTCTAATGAAATGATGCTCGCCATGTTTAATTATATATGTCTATGTTTAAAATTTCTAAAACCCATAATGATATTACATTTGGGGAAAATATGAGCGTTTGACAATCTATCTGCAGATGCAGTCAATCAGCAGTTACGAGCCATCCTTATAGAAAGGGGTAAACCTTTGGTTGCAGTTTGCGCTTGCATTATACTATAGACCAAACCAGTCAATCATCCAATCACAACGACGGAGTGACGTCATCTCATCGTTATCACTGATATGTATGTAAATATTATAAAGTATATGTGAGTTTATCGATATCATAATATTTCTTAAAGCTTAAAGGATATTTGCTAGAGAGTTGTTTTATAATAACGCATTTTCTCGATGGTGCTTATTGTTTGCATGTCTTTTTCGAAAGCACTTTTAAAAAGGTTCATCCTAGAATGTCAGATATGTATAATTGCAAGGCAAACATGATTTACTATACGATGCAGAAGAGTGTTGCACAGATTGAGCATTTAATTACCTCTCTAATTTAAGGATTCTATGGATACATCAAAAGAAGCATAAAAAAACCTCATCTCTTCCTTCAGACTGAAAGAAGCAAGCAAAACCAGAGCCATCCCCCACCCCTCGCCTAAAAAACAAACAAAATAATAGTTGTTTAACAAATGATTGTCAAATTTTATTTCTAGCAACTGGAAGATATTATTTGTTTCACAGAATGAACATTTTGTTCTTTTGATAATAGCATGTATGTAACTTGGTAGCCCAAGAAAAAAGATATAACTGAAAGCCTCCAATTAGGAAAATACTTACCCTTTTTTATAACATTGTCTCATCTGTATGGAATTCCCAGTCATCTACGTGTACTAGAATCGTCTCTTTCAACCTCATCCTCGTATGCCCTCCAACTATAGGGTTCATATCTATAAGCATGTCGTTATCGCATGGTAGAGTCCGACTCATAATCTTATCTTACTATAATTTGAAGAAATGTCAAAGTTTGAATGGCTGTCATGAAATGGAAGGCAAAATGATAAAAAATATACGCTTAAGTTTATAATCTTGAAAAAAGAAACTTAAATGGTGTAGCAATTTTATTCTGTTGCTTTTATAATTATTAAGTCTTTACTTTTTGCATTATATATTTTAAATCAGAATGATTACATGTATTGTTTTATTGGAGTAAACTAATTCAACATACAACTTTTTTTGTTATACGAGTAATATCATTCACTGGAATGTGTTAACAATTTATTTTGAAATTAAATTATTTTTTCTTTTAAATAGTTTTAATGAAAAGAAAAAAATAATAATCTGTGAAACAAGTATATCAATATAAGACGGATGTTTATTGCAAACAGATAATAGTAACTGTTATTAATTGCAATTATTTCTTTATCTGTTATCAATGTTTTTTTAATAGCAATTAAATATATATGAGAGAAATAAGAAATACTGACGTTTCTAGTCAATAAGTTTATTCATCTATTATAATAGTCTGTTGGATTTCCGAATTGTTCTTGTTTCACATTTTCGAGTTTACTCGCAAGATATATCTTAATCAACGTAAAACATTTAGGATTTAACATTTTCTAGGAATATTTGTATTATCCTATAATATGTTCAATATATTTGCGAATAAATCATATATTAACATATATTTAGAATAATATTTGTCATTAGTGTTCCTTTTTTATTTTTTCAAATATGTTACCAGACACTGAGAAAAAAGTTTCATATTTTGCATATATTTAGATATACATTTATATCATAAAGTTGAAGACGATATCCAGAATAGATTATACATGTGCATTTCTCGTGAACGAGTTATTTTCCATACGGAGAATTGATTTAATTTTCAAAGCACAAAAAAGAAAGAATTGTAATGATAGATATTGTAAAATATGGTGCTCCCATCACAGTGATAGAAACAAGTATTTGATACAAACAAAGGAAGCCACACGATTATGAATTGAGCGTAATAAAGCTTATTTTATTAAATTAAATAAATAATATCAAATACAAAAGACATCAGAAATAAATTATAATGCAACATTAAGAGATCAGTACAAACATAATACATATGTCTAAAACATACAACATTTCTACACAATAAAATGAGACATTTCAAATATAATGATGATGTAGAGTATAAAATCAAGAAAATTAATATAATGTCTGTAGTAATCATCAAAGTCATCTGAGTTTCATCAAAGGGATATTTGTGAGATTTTTTTTTTTGGAAATAAAACATTTAAATTTTTGAAATTACATGTATGAAGAAGAAAAAGGGCACGTAAGTGTACGATAAATACAGTCAACACGATCTGACGATACAGAGAAACTTTGTTACAAAAAAGTTGAGTATCGAAGAATAAAATATTATGATGATCAAACAGTCTGATGAACATAACTATCAATAAATTAAATAAAACACATGTACACAGAGACACTGAAATTAAATAAGATTGAAAAGGCAATATAAGCACATTTGTTACAGAAATTTTATCACAAAATTGTCTACGAAATCTTAGAAAAAACATGTACGTGTATATTTCAATGGCCGACAAAATACTAGAGTAGCATAAAATATCATTCAGACGATCTTGTTATCATTCAAACAATAAATAAAACATTTATTCCATTCATATGCTAAGCTTGCTCTCTTTACCGTGTAAGTTACAAATAGGTGAAACAGCTTACCAAAAGAGGATTGACTCTGAGACATAAACTTATGTATAACGGAGTTATTATTTCATTTTATTTTAAGACAGCAGGGATTGCAAGAAGCTGTTTAGCGTAAGAAAAAAGGCATTATCATTAAAAAATGTTTTCTATATATCTACATGGCTTATAAATAAATATTCTTTGGTTTCACACAGAAAATGGGACTAACTTGAGATCAATTCTACATTTCCCTGAGAAGGATTCTCCTTTTTTCAATGAGGAAACACAAAACAAAATTTAGACTCTACTGATCGTTCTACAAGTCTTATTTTCGTTTTAAACAAGTTCTGAATATAATAGATAAAAATTGTACTTACTGATTTCACTTAAACTACATTTTTGCTGCAATTTATTCATCTGGGTTTTTTTGTGTTTTTCCTCAAATAAAAGAAGAATACGAAAAACGAAATATACTCAAACACTTCACAAGAATTCCTTTTCAACAAACGGATGTTGTTTCTCCACCATTGTGTTTCATGATAGCACACAAAAATCCATGGAATCTTTCAAATAGCTCCTTAAAAGTGTAGTGGTAGTTAGGAGTGGGGACCTTTACGGACGATTTGATAGCCTTCGATCTTTCCTGGAGCTCGATTTGATTTGTTTCTCCCATTCTGTACAGGTTACATAGTATCTTGATGATAGCTCTGTTGATGATGCAGAGTTTGTCCGGGATTTCGTTTTGTAGCTGGCGCTGTTGTTCTTTAAGAATCAACTGCTCCACATACAGAAACATGGACTCCATGGTATGCTTGATTTGCGTGGTATTTCTTGAGATGGACACATCCTGTACAGAAAAAAGACGTTAATGAAGAACACAACATCAATAATTAGAAAATAAACAGACGTCAATCCGCGATGACGGAAGTAAATAATAACAATGTTACCTGGACTGGCTTAGGTAAGAGGATGTCTACGCTTGGATTTGGAGAATGGTAGCGTTCCTTTTTCTAGAGGAATATATATAAAAATAAAATGAAGAATGCAATCAAATGGTCGTAAAAAATACGTTACACACAATTAATATGTTTATTGAGAGTAGTTTCTGCTTCGTAAACGTGTGTAGTCCGTAACATAAGAACAATAATTTCTTTGATTACTCATAATTTGCAATTTTTTTTTTCCTTAACCACAATTAACGATAAACGATATGAGAAATTAAGGTGGTGTTTCTTTCATTGAGGAAAAACATGTTGATCATATGATGCATTGGGTATGAAACATTTTCTGATTGAGCTTCCTGTGTAACAAAAAGTGCATGCTTTTTTGTTTTTCATAAGATGATATACTTCTAGATTTAAAACTTCTATGTTAAAGGGGAAATTCTGATCGAAAGAAAATTTGCAAACCACCAATCATGTCTTTTTAAAACACAGAAGTAAATTAATGATTTTATAAATGTGGAGGTGGATAGTGAACATGAAATACCTACCACAACATCCAGTACGCTTTTGATATGAACTCTCAAATCTCCAGCGTGCTTGCCAATGAGTTGAAGAGTTCTGTTTTCCGCAGCTGGTTTCACCTTGTTAACGTGGTCATCGCATGGATTTTGTAGAATACTCAGGGCAGACGGGTTGATACATGATGTTGGTATGGCTGCTGAGTAGATCTGTGGAGCGCTATGCAGCAAGAAGATGGCAAAGTAAACTGCAAAAGAAAAATAAAGACGAAGATGAGGAAATAGTCATCGTTAGATTAACCTATGAGCAGCTTTTTAAAAAGAATTAAGAATCTTCATTTTAATAAAAAAAATGACGAACTAAAATAAAAAAAAAGATATAAAGATTAAAAAGACCGTAAAAACAAATTTGTAATGAAATATTCATGTAAATCCAGGTCCATATATTTCAAATAAAATCAATCTTCATGTAAGCATAAAAGATGACATATCAAAATAGAGTTGTATATCTCTTTTAATTAGCGATGAGCCTAAACAATTTTGATAAAGGCCCTTTTGCTTACAGATAACTTGAACAGATTCCATTGTGACCGTAGCTGTACAATCTTTGACGATATCGGCGTGAACTGAGAATTTATACCGTGTCGCCGGGTTTTACACAGAAATCCCTTTTTGCGGAAGTTAAGCGTTTCCACTTCGAAAATTACGTTGTCACGGTCAATCCACCTGCAGGGATACAAACAATGTCGGAATAGTTTTCTAGAGCACCTTTTTTCAATTTAAGTGTCGTCTGCCAAAAAAAGAAGAACACCTACCACTAAATAAAAAATTTGGATCGAGAAAGTGCCGCTTAACCTTTGAATTCTAACGGTTTTCCAATCAAATCAAAGAATTCATGGAAAGTAATAAAAATTCATTGATTCAAATTGCATTAGTTAATGATTTTTGTCGATGCTAATTATCAGTCAAGGACGATTTGTGATTTGCGGTTTTGGGTACAATACATTTATTTATAATATTTGGAACATTAGCTGTATATAGTGTGATGCTTTTGATGTGATGTTTATCTATTATTTCTATTCAAGTTTGTATTAAACAGTTTATTCCGCCAATGTGTTTGATGAATAAAATTGTTACTTTAAGATTATTTATTCAAAATAACCTTTAATTCACTATCTATATTAGTTATCGGCTTCGTTTTATTTATTTGTCATCAGTTCATCAACGACATTGATTATCAATCACTGTGATTAATCAATCAAATAATTTATCGAAAGAGTAAGAAACTGCATGTTAACTAAAAAGCTGTTCATCGAAGGTCAAATATCTGTCAGTCAAGAGGTATGCATCCCATCGTGAGTCGATTCATTAATATTCATGTATGCTTATAGAGGTCATGAACCACTTGTATACGTCGATGTAATAGACTTGCACGTGTATATCTGTCATTTTATCAGGTAGTGTACTTAAGACTGTCATCCCCTCCAGGTAAAGGTAATTGAAATACAGCCGACCGTATTGAAGTGAATTATCTTTCAAGTAAATATGTTAAAATGCTACGATTGTTTTCCGCCCCTTCAAGGACCCAGGGATTTAAGGAGTTATCCGTTATACAATGAGGAAATGGGCTGCAAGTCGAAACGGAAAAAAAGGAAATATACTCAAAGTGGCCACTTTTATCATGCAGGAAGGCACCTTGAGCATTTTAAGAATAAACATTTTAAAAGTTGATGTATTGCTTAATTCGCGATGATATTTCCGACGAAAGTTAATCCATGATATAAGTAGCATAATGTAATTAATAAATACGATTGCAAAATACATATGGACTTGATATAATTTATAAACGGACATGGTATACAAATATGCACTCGATGACACAAGAATGCCCGAACTTAGAAATGCGCATAAAAAAGTATTACTCAGCGGCAAAATGCATCTTGGGACATGATAACTTGTTAAAAAAAATATTAAAATGAAAATAAATAAATAAATAAAATGTTATGCTAAAGTGAAAAATAAATGTCTATATACACATACATAAAAACGAATGTTTTCTTTGACAATAGACATTATAATGATTATTTACTATGCATAACGGTCCATGTTATAGCTATAAGCCCCGTTTGAATATTCCATCATGAAAAATTAAATTATTGGTAACATGTTTTCATGGACAGCATTACCAAATGAAACATTAAAATTAAAAAAAAAATGATATATTACTAATATTCAAGTCAACTGTCTTTATTTTTACTGCATATGTAATTTGTCCTCAGGAAACAAAAAAAAAATGATAAACAAATTAAAAAATACCCTGAAATATAATGATAAAGCATAATACATATTGTCTAATATTGCTGCTTTGATTTTGATACACAAAGCATATACATTAGAAGTCATTTTGAAATCAGTCTCTCGATACGAAGTTACAATAGTTTCCCCTAATTCCCCTAGAGTCTATAAATTGAGTAAGATTTTGATTAATAACCGTTATGAAACGTAGTTCAGACAAACGTACGTCACTCTGAAAGGTGCTGCTTCTAATTATACAATTACAACTTTTAGCTGTAGAGAAGTTATTAATGGCAAGGATGTTTCATTATCATGGCAATCCGGAAGACAATACCATTATAACTGTTTATAGATGTCAAACGTCAATTACAGTCCCCTAAGTGACACAGCATAAACGTTTTAGGAGTTGTAAATGTATTTATGATCACTTTCAAGATGAAACTGATTTTGAATGATGTATTTTAGTGCTTGTACACCGACCTTGTCTTAATTTTAGTCTGAAATTGATTCTACGTTAGAACTACTCCTTATGCATCTTGGTCAATTTTAGACTTTGCATTAAGTTATTGACATGGGACTGGTCATTTTATTCTTGAAATGTTCTTTTTGCATCCATGTCTTGCTTTACGAATTACTATTGAATGAAATATATTAGTTTTAAAGAAATCAGACTTTGTATACATATTTTATTTCACAACTGTAACTGTAGCTACATGTATGTAAGGTTTGTCTTTGACCATGAATAATTATGATGTATCAACTTTCCGAATGCATAAGAAAATTTTGTTATCATATTATATTCATTACATTCTATAAGATTATCGAACTATTGTTTTTTTTCAACATTTTAAAATTTGCTTCATTCAATAGTCTGTCAAGTACTTTTTATAACAATGTGTCGATGTATCGATCTATTTATTGATGAATCCGATACATCGATATTGTATTCGATACATATGTTTGATCAATACGATAGACGCTGTTACTTCTTTTTCTCAACTCAAACTATAGTGGAAACCAGTGAACTATTTGATCAGCATTTGCTTTTCAGTAATGTCATTCAACACAAGAATACGGTGCCTGCAATTAATGAAGCGAGTCACCATATGGCGGTCTTAAGTTCTAATTTTTCTAAACAAAATTAGCATACTTAATTCTTAGACTGCTCTCGATAAGAGAGGAATAACACAAAGGTAATTTTTGGGCGTCTTCCAGAAAGAAATTTAGTGTTTACAGAAAAGGTAATAAATTATGCTTTAACGGCTGAAAAATTCTAAATATGGTATACATTACGAGCTATAATTTTCCCTTCGGAGTTTGATCCTGTATCATCTTTATATACGCAGGCAAACAAATATGCATGTATTGATATTAAATTAAATTGTTTTGATCTAGAAAATGGTCATGTCAAAAACCAGGAAATGAAATGTTCTAAAATATAGAATTATATGGAAATTGAAATATATTGGGGGGGAAACTTTTTCAGATTACGTCAATATTACATACCTGTAGCTGATATTTGACGTAACTATGTCTTACCTTCTAAAGAAAATATAAATGTCACAACACTCCATATTTCTTCATACCGTTAATAAAATTTGATCCAGTTACATAAATGGCATTTAATAGGTCTTTTTTTGTTTTCACAGTTAGTAAAGTAAAACAGTTCCATCAAGAATTAAAATCGTTGCGTAACCTACTGCGTTTCTCATTTTTCTGTTTTAGAAATTACGAACTTAAGGAAAGTCCGCGATAACAGTAATTACAATCGGTGCTATTGATCACTAGCATCATTGAGGTAAAGTTGTTCTTTGTTTTGTTTTGTTAAACATCTTTCATGACTGTTAAGTAATGCTTTTCGGAAAATATCAATCAGATTAAATTCAATCTTTATAAAATCATTCTGAAAATTAATGAATTTTTGTATAAGCTACCTGTTATTTACAAAGACGACATTGTGGCATTTTGTTTAATTTTTGAAATTGAATTACTTTTCAATTTTCGAATTCGGTTTTTTAATGTTAATCATTGTGTCTGTGTTCGTTCATGTTCTTCTATTTTGTTCGGACAGTATTACCTACTTTATTAAGAATTGCTTTAAATCAGTTTGATACCTAATGCATATAAACTTGTAAAATAGATAACATGATGCCTACTAAACAGGGGCTTGCAAATTATATTACTACTGCAACACATCACATTATGTTTTCTATAATTACTGTTTGAATGAATAAAAACATGCTTATTAAAAGAGAAGTTTATTTAAAGACAAATGAACATAAAAAAGTACAAATAGTAAAAAGACTGTAAAATAAATGCTTACAAAAATTATTAAAAGGATAAAAAATAAAACAACAACATGGATGTAAAAAAATAAATGTATACACTAAAATACGAGTTTTACATGTACATGTGTTTTTCTTTGTTTTTGAACAAACCTGCTGCATGCATCTACACAAATAACTAAACAGTATTTCAAACACTATGCGGACAATCCGAATAAACGTAAACTTTGGAAATATGAGTTTAAATTTTTCATGATGATTTGCTTTTGTGTTTGATGTCTCAATAATTCTGTTGATAAACAGTGTCGAGATACAATTGGAATTTGAGCAACAAAATGTGCGTCTTGCAACCCGGCAGCAATGTCTCTCATAATATGCAACAATGTCATATCAATGTAATTTATGAAGTGTGGTGGAGAGAATTGTAAATTTGAATCTTGCTCAAACTGTTTAACTTGCAAACAGAATGTGAAGTATATTGCAAGATCCACATATGTTCGTTTTAATGTTTCTTCATATGTATCCATCTAAAAAAGAAGAAAAAGAGAACAAAAATTAAAATTGTAAATTAAAAACTGTCAATAAATTTTACTTTAGATCTAGATTTTACAAAGTTTACCTTTGTACTCAATATTTTTTATTTCAGAATTAAATCAATACTTTTACCTGTGTATATATGTATCATGAGAATGTTTTAAAACTCAAGTGTAGTAAATCTTTCACTATAGGTCTTTTTATTTCTTATTTTGGCCTTTACTTCCAAAACATGGCGAGGGCGTTTAAGATTACCAAAGAAAACCCACTGTAAAACTTTAAATAATGCATAAGTTCATTACCATAAAAATGTTAGGCCAATGTTCCAAATCTTTTAGTCAAATTTGCAAGAATCGTGTTCGAGAAAAATAAAAATCTACATAATAAAAGTACGCTTCTTATATTCATATCACTTGAGTACATAGCCCCTTTGAATTGTAAGTCGGGATCATATAATATTATATAAACGTACCTTTTGAAATAATGGGAAATTCATATGGTCAAGCTCTGGACTCGTTTGTTGGAAAATGAAAGTTCTACTCTACAAAAAACAAATACAACAAATGCACAAAAAGATGTAAACTTTCAATGTAACAAGAAATTAAAAAGAAGATGTGTAGGGTACAAATACAGACATTTCTAGTGAGACAAAATAATGAACTACATAGCTAAAACTAATAGTGTTAATTGTACGTTATGATAGGATGTATATTAGCAAGTATTTATCTATAAAGCTCAGTATTGTTTTCAATATTATAATGTAGTAAATCAATAAGATTATCATTCAATTTATCAATCAATCAATCTATTCATTCTATTTATTAAAATATAATGATTGAGATAAGTTTTATGATTGATTTAAAAGTATTTTCAAATTATTTGTCATTCATCAATCATTTCAATTTATTTATCAAAAAAAATAATCGAGGTTGTTTTCTTACTTGACTTAGGTAACTGGCTATTTCCTTATTTGCCCTTCCCGCCATATTCGAAACTTGCGTCATCACAGAGTCACGGGTAAGGTGTAAACACAGTCCCCCGCAGGGATTAGAGTAGTATTGATGAGCTTGGTTTATTGTAACCTTGCATCCCGGATCTATTTCTGTGGTCGGGGCACTTTGCACACTGCACACAATGAAGACTGCTATCCCTGTAATTTCTAATAGAAATAGTGTTTGTAAGCGATATTTTGAGGACTTCTTGACAAAAGTTACTTTCTTATATAAGTAAACTATCATAATTTCCTATTTAGAATTACCCTGCTCCTATCAGTTTTATTTCTAACTAAATAGCATGTTACAACGTTAGCGATAAACAATATATTGCGTATCATTGATGTACTATAATTTAAAAAATAGCGCAATGTTTTAATGAATTATAGCTCTCCATTCATAAATGCAATCGTATTTGCAATGCATCTTTTTCAATAGAAACAACACGAACAGACTTTATGTTACCAAGAATTGACAATACAATATTATATTGCTAATTAACCATTATTCTTCATTTCTAAAAGGTGTGTTAATTTTTCTTTAGATAATACGCAGTGTTTATAAATCTAAATCTAAATATAACTAACATGTTTTGTCATACTTATGCCATTAACGAATTGGGATGTATATATCTGCGTTTTAATATATTTACAATACTTAATATTAAACCAATTAATATTAAACTAATTAATTTGAGAGAGAATGTAAATGTGCATACTTATTTCCATTGTTTTCTATTTACCTTGTTTGATTGCCATGATGCTAACATAAGCAAACTCAATCCAATGCAAAGGTGTTCAAGTCAATATCTTTCTAAGTATATAATATGTTAACTATTAACAAATATATATAACCGATTAATGAAAATTTCTTAAGAACTATATAACCAATGAGGTTTTTCTTTACATTGAAACCAAATATAAATACGATACAAATTCTGTATGATATAAGACTTATAGATAATAGTTTATAGATAATGGTCTTCATACATATTTATATCTTTGAATGGTACTTTTGTGAATTGGATTATCCACTAAGGCCACTGCAATGTTTCTCGTCACGATAATGGTGGTTTTGGTTCCAAATTACCAAACAGTGATAGAATATTCTAGACTTATGTTTATTCGTCCATCTGTGGATTTGTAATTACTGCTCAATAAAATGGATATCTTTATCGAATATGGTTTCATTTTCTCTTAAGAAGGTTATATTAACGTTCATGGAGAAGTAAAAAAAGACATAAATATATTACGCATTTAGTTTTATAAAAAAGAAAATCGCCTTTGATAATTATCTGTAACAACTTGCCTTACAGTGCTGCCATATTTAACATTTTTGAGTGAGGCACGTATAACTTTCTAGTTGTTTTCAGTTTTATAAATAGTTTAAAAGAAACTGAGCTTTAAAGACGTTTCTCATGAGGTGTATGTCAAGAAAAACTGATCTCTTTGATGAAGTCCAGAAAAAGAAACAGAAATATCACCCCAATGTTTTATTTCTTTGCTTTGCAAAGTTCTTACAGGTGTTTATCATAATCTCGTCCTTTAACATGCTGAGTCAGTCATAAAGATCATTATACTTCGGGGTCGTTAAATGAATACTATAACAAGGTAGACCGTTTAAAAGGTGAGAAATTTTTTTTAAGAAGTACAGTTTGAATATTACACTGACAAAATGAAGGTTACAACTTTTTAATACGTTTTGGTGGTTTATAACTACTTTAGCCATGGGTCAAACCTTTAATATTCCAAATATATTTAAAATTGACATGGTTCAAAAATTCTAAAATAACAAAACCTTCATGCTAGTTATATGACAATTACTTTTGTAATAACATTTACTAAGTATTTTTAGAAATTTAATTGCTTTAGAGGTATCCATTTAATAATTCTTTTGAATGATTAAACCTTGTAATCAAAAACATAAAGCAAGAATATGGTCTAGTCTAGGTAACGTAAAGTAAACAAACTGCTTGTTGCGTGAATTTTTTTCGAAATAAAGAAATTCACAGAACAACTGCTTTTTTGCATGTATCATGTATAACGAGTGACAAATACCTATAAAGAAACCTTTTTTGTTTTTTTACAATTTAAAGATAGCCTCAACCAAAATTAAATTCAATAAGATAAACAATCATATTGCACTATTGGGTAAAATAATACATTTTGAGATCTTAAAGTCATGATTCTTCGATATACCAAAAGTCGAAAAAAAATCATTAAGAATACGTCTGTAAAAAGAATATAATGTGTACATCTAAGTGATCATTCATCATATCATTATGCACGTATTATTTCGATCGCTCAACTACACTCCCACACCTTATTCTTATGTGTCAATGCGGATTCACAAACAAAACAATGATTCGCTTAAACAGCATAAGAGGTACTTAAGGTTGCTCACTACAAAAAGTTTAATACTTTTAGTGACACAACGTCACAAAGTGGCGATTGAAATGTTTTGTAAAATCGTTTATATTGGTCAATTTAATTGAATATCATCATATATATGTAGATAAGTGGTTGAGGTGTTTTGTGAACAGCTGATCCCATGTTCGCATTCGCCTACGACTTTTCATATTTACAAAATTAAAGTGTAGAAAATCCTATTTTCCTTAAAATCTTGCCGATCTTTCGCCTATTTGACGTATAAACTTCTTATGCATCGAGCTATCTTTTAAAATAATTATCTGCTGACTTTAAAAAATCATTAAAGTATATTGAGTTACATTATTTAATTGTGTTTTTAAAGAATATGATATTAAAGGGATGTCATAATGTCAATTTGAACGAATAACTAATATGGTAAAGCAGTTCATGTTTTTTTTATCAACAACAATGACATTTTTAAAGTTTTCCACATGAATTATTTTATAACATCTGAACACTCTATGCTGTCATATAATACAAGTTATAGCAGATGGGGTATGACACCGTTAAAATTCGTATCGGTGAATGGCCTTTGTTGATATTCAATATGAGAATAGTGTGGCTTAGTCTTGATTTAATATAAAAAAAGAATTAAACTGACCCTTTAATAAAGCAAAGCTATAGATCTGTTTTAACATCAGTGTAATAACAAGGACGATTTGATAGAAATCAATGGCCAGCAGAGTGGATAAAGCAGTAACTTCCCCACAATTATCAGTCTCATAAAACTATACAGTCTTTTCTCCAGCTTTTGTCTGCATGACTGATAGTCATTTTGATCCGACGTAAAAAAAAATGCGGATTGCAAAACATAGTACATAGAATCATCCCCTATAACCGATTGAAAATTTGTTGAATGCTGATTTTTTAATTTGAACTATGAAGGGAATTCACGTACACTTTATTTTTCCGTAATTGGTATTTCCATTCATGTTTAAGTCGGACAAAGCAATGCGGTTTACCAGTATTGTTTTGGTATGCCACTATTCGCAAGCCTAGTGATACTCCCAACAACTTAAACAACTTACATTGAGGATGTAAGACATTAATGAACACAACTCCAACACATTGTAATCAGCATTCATAAAATAGTTTCCTTTACCTGGAAACCTTCGAACAAGTACTAGAAAAATATTCCAAATATTCTCACTCGCCGATTACACAAAAAGTGAAGTGTAGAACTTCAAAGAATTCCAGATACTGATTTTCATAGAAAAAAATAACAACTGATCGTTCTTGAAATTCAATTTATGTTAGAAGTGTAAACAAAACAAATTTAGGTAAATAAAAAAAGGTAATACATAAATATCTGACATTAAAAAAGTATCAAATAAATAACACAACAAAATTATTTCATAATCAATGTACAAAATTCACAATGTGCATGCATATCACAAGTACAAAAAATATAAGTAAGAAAGAAAAATGGATTACTGTAAAGGGGAAATAATAAAGTGAGACGAACACATTCAAAATAAATATGAACACATCATTAACATGAACACTGTTCATATGAAATGGCCGTACTTCAAGGACTTAAAAAGCTTTTATCCGAATTAGGCAATTGTCAGTTACTTTTTTGTGGTTTACATCGACGCTTACCTCTAATTTTATGGGTACCGATCTTAGAAAGTAAATTTTCGAACACCCTAAAAGTTGACTGAATATATATAGCATCAGGGCTTACGCAAATACTCTCGATTTCCTTCTTTTGTTTGAGACCTTCATTCCTATATACACGACACAAAATATGGATCACAAGTCTTTGTATTTGTAGCAATCTCTTCTTAGAACCATTCTTAAGGGGATTCGAATGTTCTTTTTCTAAAAGTTGGACTGAATAAGTGTACACCGCCTCCAACACTCGTTTAATTGGTTTAAAGCCATTTTCCAAACGTTTGCCCTATAAAAAAATGCGCTTCAAAGGTAACACAACTAGTACAGTTCAAAAATTAAAATATAGTAGTAATAAATTTTTTAAAGATGAAATAAAAGTCAATTGTGTTGAATATTAACTTTTGTACACTTTCCCACAACAACTCTGCACTAACGTTAAATTTCGATATGGTATTTGCAGTCAGACGTTGAAAACTATTTCAGACATGTGCAGTAATGTGTCGTAAGAACTCTTGTTCTCACGCCTTTTAAGACACTGGACATTATTGAGGAATTTGATTTGGTAAGCAGCATGCTTTGTACTTCTTAGTACTCGACACGTTAACATGTCAAACGACATAAACTGTATAAAATATTTACCTTAATCAACTCAGGAAACAGTCTCGGTAGGTCACTTCGGAGCGTTGATTGATAGCGTATTCTTCCCTGTTAAGAACATTATTGAAATACATTAGCAAACATTTGCACGTAAACATAAATAAAGCAGACATTCCATTGCAAGGAAAAGTGATTTGTCCTCTTATCTCAACTTTATTCGTTTTGTTGTACGTTTCAAAAGGAATGAAATATCAGATTGTTTGTAATGGGGTGCAATATGTACATCCAATATAAACCACATTCACTTGAGTAGACCGAGTGTTGCATTTTCTTTAACTATAGAATCGTCTTTTTCATATTTAGAGATTTCGTATATAATCAATAATATACCAGTTATATTCTCTAAAATGATTTTATATATAAATAATTTCAGCAAAAAGCAATGTTTTGTGATTGTTTAAAAAAATATAAAACTCTTATTCCCCTCTTTTCAAAAACTTTCTGTGCAATTAACAAACAAAGATATACTTTTGTACCAATGTAGTCAAATTACATAAGCATAGCTGACATGAAGTTTTCGACCCTATTATTTTTTTTCACTTTTAAGCAGGGTCTTTTATTTAGAATTCATCATTTCAAAATGATTAAAATTATTTACTCTGTTAATGAATCCAAACATAAATGGTAGGCGTTTCATAATAAATATTTGTACCATATGTTTAAGCTCGTAATATTGTAGATCAAGGTGGGTAAAGAGAATTTGCAGTAGACTCGAACTCGTTACTTTTGAATTAGCAAATTCCTATCAGAAAGAACATTTGAAAGCTTTTACAAACGTTTAGCAGACAGTCAGAGCAGCAGAGCAGATTCGAAGTTGTATGCTTAAAAAATCCACATTAATCAACAAATAAAGCGTACTGGAGTTGAATGTGAGAGAAAAAAGAAAGCCTCAATTCTTGCTACACAGATCACTACCTGTTTTTTCATGATGGCTTTAATTTTTTGTCTTAAACGCGTGATCTGCTGAAGCACAACTTTCTTTTCCGCCATATACTTTTTATGGCATTGAGTCTGTGATCCGTGGCATGCAGTGAAGTCGCAAGACAACGATATGTTAACAGCACAACTGGGTGGATCGAGTTCGTCACGGTGCACGGGTATGGCCCCAATAAAACCAGCGCCTATCACAAGAACTGAAAAAGAGTATCCTCTGGTTTGTAAAAAAATAACGTGTGTTATACAAGTTTTAACAGTTTTTCCGGCAATTTGATTTAATGTCGATTATAGATATTTTTGACGTGCTTGTTTTTATCTAATTCACATTCTATTTAACCAAATATCATAGGTATTTAAAAAAACAATCCTTGTCATATATGACATATTGCTTTCTTTCAGAACTTACTTATAGTCCTGACCAACATTTTGCTTTTGAAAGACTGCCATAAACATTGTCTTATATACTAAAAAGGTTCGAAAGTAAAAGAAATAAAAAAAAATATATACTAAAAAGTGAAAAATTACAAAATAAATTGAACGTATATGTTCCCATATACCAGTGTTACCTTGGTTTCGGTGTTTATTCGCATTACACTTTATATTACCTTTCATTGTTAAAAAAACCTTCCGGGTATTTAAATATAACTTTATCCTTAACAGGTGAAAAATATAAATATATATATTCTTTTTTTCAATTGCTAAAAATAAGCATAGTAAAAATTGACATGTGTTTCTAAAGAGCCTGAAAAAGACTATGTATAGTGCATAGAATACTCTTTTCTTTTTAGAAGACATAATTTGCAGTATCACTAATATATAATATAATAAATCTAAATATATTACTCTAACTGAGTTATGTGTTGCGTTTTGTGCATGTAGTTTCTAAACAGAGTTCGTTTTTTAATACAACGATGCTTATAATTCAAAACCTAGCTAATTAGGTTTATAACATTAAAATGTCTAAATATAACACGACATTGACCGTCTTATTAATTACTTTGAGACAGGTTGTATGCGTTTTTAATATAAATGTAACCATCTGAATACATTAATCGACTTTGTTCATTGATTTTGGTTTATCAAAAACGGAGCTTCCTCATGTCCATATATCTATGTACTACTTGTTTTATAAAAGCCTGAATCACAAGTATTTTGTTAAAATACATTTATGACACTATAGATTAATTAAATCTATTACCATATACATTTCTAGTTTTTCTTTTCCTGCAAAACGTTATTTTAAGCTCTGTATTTACATGTAATTTAGCCTTTCTCATTTTATAAAGAGGACCATAAGGTTTATGGCATTTATTGAATTTAATCTAAATTCGCATTTCGAAATACTCTAAACAAAAGTTCACATATTATATTTCTATAGCGTGACATTTTCATACCATTTCTTTAAAATAAGATATTTTTATCATAGCTTGGCAGTAAAAAAAATATTAAATATGACGGAAATCCAAAAAAAAGTTAACATCATCAACAATTTGCTAGTTCGTCATTACCGCAAAATATATTTTAAGCGAAAAAGAAACAATTAATGTATGTTGAAAATTAACAAATTTTGAGAAAAACAAATTTCTTGTCACGTATCAATAATGACTCGAATAACTCTTTGCAGAAAGCAACGCAAATGTTTGTTTGCCTTTTTTTATTAAAAAAAAAGAAATTTATCATGTTTTATATTTATTTCATATTTAAACAAACTTTTGAAAGCACAATTTTTCATATAAACTTTCTAGCATGTTGATATAATTTTTTTTTTTACGAAAAAAATAAAAAATTGTATTCAATGTATGCTTATTGTCATAGATATTAATTCATATAAAATTACTCTCTTTGGTAAAATAGATAGAAATAATGACTGTGAACTTATGTGTGTTTTAAATGTGTTTTGCTTTTATCATGCGAGATAGAATTATAAATAATTATCTTAAAAGAATCTTCGATTTGAAATTTATTGCACATTAAGATAAACCATGTTTTGTTTTTGCATTTTTTGGAAGTGAAAAAGATGTTTCCAAAAATTAACTCTTAAGTTTTGGAAAAAAGGAAAGGGATAGGAAACAAACATTTAACGCGTAAGTGGGCTGATAAAGAAATGTATAAGCATATAAAAAGCCCATTAAGGGAAAGTATCTGGAATGTTCAATAACTAAATGGCAAGGTATTACTGAATACAAAAAAGAAATGTGTTTACTGTGGATTACTGAAATGTTAAAACAATTTTTAAAAGGATATGTTTTCGAACTCTAAGATGAGTATGATACCATTTTTTCACACTAATAAGCAATTAAACTTATTAATAGTTAAACAATGAACATTTGTTTTACCTCAAAACAGAAAAATTCTGACAGTAAGTTAAAAGACGACACGAAAAAAAAAATAAAGGAAAAAAATAACAGAAATTTGTAGAAAGACTGCATGTAAATGCACTGATTGATAAGATATATTGTGTCATTGTTTTGAGTTTTACTTTTTAATTTTTTAAATCTTAAATTTTGTTGTTAATTTTGTTGTTTGTTCACATGAAGCAGCCCTTTATAACGCTCTACCGCGTGTTTTATTTTAGCACAAGACTGTAGCTTCACGAAATGTACGGGTTATAAATTAGTTTGCACTCTACGAATCGGTGAAGTAAATGCATTGTACTTCACATCATATACTGCTGATAGGAGAAATGGCTTCATAGATATATTTATATATATTTCCTGTATTAAATGAAACAGTTTTATATTTTTAACATGCGCGCGTATTTGAATGAAATCTAAAGATGTAGTCGATGTGACAGTTCATGCAAGTATAATATAGTTAATTTTCTGAAATTAACAAGCATATGCTTTAATTACTGCAGTTGAATGCAGTAAGTTCTTCGGAAGGTCGGTGATAAATTTGACCAATGAAACAAATATTAGGAAAAGATTTTTGATATTGTATCAATTTGATTGGCCAAAACATTTGATGTCAACAAAACAATTAGAGAAATTACATTTCCGTATACGCACATAAAACGGGTCTATTTTTTAGCTATATAATAATGAGTTTTTTCTCAATTAACAACATTTAACATTTATTGTGACACAAAGTGTGACATCGTTTCCTTTCTTAGAATTTTACAATCAATCATAGTTAGTGCATATGCATATAAGAATAAATCTTGTTGTGATCAGCAATATTAAAACGAAGGGAACAAAACGATAAAGAGGTCTTGTGTTTTAAAGTTTACGTAAACTAACGATTGGTGTTTTTAAAGCGATTTGAAACAAATATAATTACTATAAAAAATATCAGTATATCCCAAACATTACCTTTTAGAAACACAGATTTATATTTAAAACGTTTGAACATTACAACCAAAAAGATGTACATCCTTGAAGACTTGCTATCATCTAAAAGTTTTATTTTCGAAAAAAAAAAGTAAAATATAAAACAAAATTAATGAACTTCTACGAAGTCAACAAGGAAAATTAACATTCATTACTGGAAAACATCAAATTAAACAAACACAATTTTTTCAAAGAAAAATAATAAAAAAATGTTTATCAAAATGTTTTAGTTTAGGGATTATTTTAGTAAAGTTTAGTTTTAGGAATATTTACAAGTTGATTGACCGTAAAAGCGCCAGACTAATCCTTTTTGGCATCACAGCTAAATATCTACCACCGCAATAAATTTATGTGCCCCTTAACAAAAATCATTTGAACTTTACAGCATTTAAATACAACAAAATTGGTCCATATTCCATTAAACGCAATTTCGGCTTCACATTCACATAGATCGAAAACTTTCTCGACTTTACGTGCTAATGTAATTCTTCTTACATTCTCCAGTTAACTTAACTATAAATATGTGTAATCGTTAATATTTATTTGTACTGATGGCCTACTCAGCTGAACAGTTAATAAGAACTGAATTGGACTGAATTGACCGGCGAAAAACTACAAAGAACAGCGATTGAACAACGTGAGAATACACATATATCTGTACGAAAATGTATAATTAAACACTTATTCACTTATTATTTGTCATTTTTTATACTTGTTGTAACTCTCCTTTTAGTTAAAAGTGACCGTTTTGATCATTCGTCCAATACTTTTTATTATTTTGCCTGTAATACAACTACGTGGAATGTCTACGTTAGTGCTGATTAGCTGTTCTTCCTAAAATGTATAAATTATCTCAATGTTTTGTTATATTTCATAGATAAATAATTGAACGCATATACATGTATATTTGGCCCAATGCATGAAAAATTTAAGAAATCAATGAGCAGACTGCTACTAAAAAAACCACAAAAACAATTTAAAAAAACACATTTTGATACAAAATACTGCAACTTAATACTAGTTATGAAATTCGTAATTTGCGTGAACAATTTTTACATTGGACACTTTTTTGTTTTTCCGAGGCTAATTCGATGTCAATATGTTCTTTTTAAATCGATTATAAGCAGATTATAGTACATGCATCTTTTTTAAACATATAGGTTAATTACCTAATCATTTGTGCTTTTATCTGTTGGGTAAACTTATTATTGATTCTTTAAAATAATGTTGTTTCACACTTTGCGCCATAGTAAAGTTTTAGATTATGAAGCGGTTTTTTTTTTAGAAACGTTTGATCAATTCAAATATAGATTGATTTGCCTTTATTAGTGTGTTATATTATAATATCTTAATAAATGATACCGATGATAATATTAAATCAGCTATTTAGCTAATTAAATACGTAATTTTAGAAGACGATAATATATTGTTAGAGAGTTTGTTAAAGGAAATTTGAATTTTAGTAATATAGTATTAATTTGAAAAAAGAAAAAAAAAACTTCTTACAATGACATTTGTTCATTTTCTAATAACCAGAGATATTACAGTAATTTTATCCTACACGAGTCCCGTTCCGTTGATCACATGTCCTGTTTCTTTCCAAATAATTATCATTTCTCATACCGTTATAATTTTGCGCTTCGTCTAAGAACAAGGTACTTTTTATCAAATTAGATATCTTAATTAATTTTTTTCATTCTGTTTGACATGAAATGTTGAGAGTAATTGGAAATGAAAGCATATTCAATGCATTGTTGTAAAAACTTTTTTAATCACTTTAAATCATTCTGTTTGTTTCAACTTCAATCTGTATTCAAACAATGCATATGTATAAATTCATACTGGATATGAAACAAGGAGATATAATATATTTGTAAAAAAGCTGCTTATATATTGTCATTAAATCTTTGGTTTTTTGATAAAGATTTATTCCTAATTGATCATCTTTTTAGACATAACTCCTTAAAATAGTTTCAACAATTTTTATCCAATCAATTTCTTTACTCACGCTTAAAGAAATTATTGGTTTTCTAGCTGACCAATGTAAATAAGATTTGCTTTGTGGACATTTCCGAAACTTATTCTAAATATAAGTTACACTATTGTACATTGTGTGCTAAAAGATTTCTATAAATAAATTTGAAAGTGAAAGTAAAATTTCATTCGTCGTTCTTATCAGGTACATGTAAGGAGTTGTCAAGATAAAGTTCAATTTCGTCATAACCTTATAAGAAATTGAGGTATGTTACTTTGTCGTTGTATCTACACTATAGCAATGAACATACTTCCTGAAATGATACATTTCTATATTTCTTTATATATATCTTTTGACCTTTCCTTGAGCGCTTTCATTAACAACTGTGATATCCGATTGTTTAAGACCATATGCGTCATTGTTGCATTAAATTTATCTTTATTTGTGTACCGTATTGATTCCTTTTCTCACGATTTAATATCGTAGTTATAATGCAATTTGCTTTAATGTTCTTATCTAACAGTCTATTATAGTATCGTGTTTAATCTTTTGAAAATGAATTCAATAAATATGTAAATTAATAGGCCCAGTAATCCTTACCCTTCAAAACGGATTGGTTGCGTTCGTGTGCAAATATTGATTTCTATTAAAACAATGTAAAAAAAGAATTGCCTTAATATTAGAATTATTTTATTAGAGAATTATAAAAATTATAGAGAGTTATAAAAAAAAAGTGCTGTCACATGGGAAATGTCATAAGCGACTGTTACCCATCTCTCCAAAAACTTGTAGTTTGTGATATTATATAACAGTTTTCATATCATAGTTTTCTTGGAAGTTGTCATTGTTTGTCATCCTGCATCACCAGTTCCCGTCAGTGATGGGTGAATACAGCGTAGGGAAAAACTTTTTTAGAATACATCAGGAAATAGGCGAGGCGTACCGTTGATTTTGGAGACAAAATTATTAAAGTTTATATGAATTTATGCTGCATATGTACACAGATATTACATAACATTGATCTATGTTTAATTCATCCGATCATTAAAAAACACTGGTTCCTTTATCTGTACAGATGAAACTTAACACATTTCAGTTTTAAGTTCTACATATCTCTTCAAAGATATATTAAGCTATGTATTACCATAAATTAAAGTTTATTATAATTAGCCTCTCTGCAAATATTTAACTTTAAAGAAAGTGTTATAAGCTGTGTTGTAACAACAAATTTTAATTTAAGTTAAATTGAATATTCTGCAATATCAAATAAGTTATATGCATACATAAATAAAATTATGTCAGTTGAAGGTTGTTATCTTATTAAATTATTAGGTAATTGTTGAAAATTGTATGCGTTTTTGTGTCAATTTGTTAATGAAGCTATGCATCCCTGGATAGTCAACGCCATCAGGTTATCAGTTTTCTATGCTTTATAACACACGAATGTTTCATGATGAAAAGTAATACCAAAGTAATATTTCTAATAATGCTAATTTTCTTTTTATATTATGTGTTTTCACTGCTTTTTCTCAATGAATGCATATATTACTGGGTGATCAATAAAGTTTCTTATACAAGTTCAAACGATTATAGAACACCTTTTAATATAGACTGCTGGAAATTTCTAGAATCTAAATATATGCAGAAAGTAAAACTATATCTACATTATTCTCCTATTAGATCAAAGCATTTGTCTGAGAATGAAATTCAGGGTTATTACTATATAAGCGCCCCTATATCGAGGAGCAATTTTCGGAAAACGTGCGCAACGTTTTCTTAAAATCCTATAAATAGAAGTTGGATTTCTGTCTCTTTATAAATAGAAAATAAGCACAGGTAAATTCTTTCGGTAACTTGACCTGGTTGTGGGCGGAATGAACTAGGTCAAATGAATTCTTCCATTCTCATCGACACTGATAAAACACCTTGTTAGCTCAGATGATTCATGTATGTAGAGAAAACTGAGTTTTCATGAATGAATTATAGACGGATCTTTTGAAATACCTACACAAAGAAACTTAAATAGGTGTTATACCGTGCGACGGATTTATACAGAAAAAGCAAGACGATATACCTCTAAAATTGTCAGATTAGTGTTAACAACTTTAAATTCAAAAAAACAAAATCTTTTAATACTTGCATTTTTAATCTAATTTCTGCTTCTCTGTATTAGATTTTAGTCTTGAAATCTTAAACAGTAATAAACTAAGATTTGTAGAGATATGTAAAATTACATATTTTACATCAATCGAAACCAGTACTGTGATGTATATATTTAACAATATATAATTACCAAGATGAGCTATAAAACGTCCTATGTTTAAATATTTTGTTAATGCTCTAAGTATTACCCATGAAATACATAAGTAACCAATTTCAGTAATCTTATTCAACGATTAAACTATTTTCATAATACTTAATCTTTAAGAAAAAGATGTTTTTACTGACGATTGCGTGCTAAACACAATAAGATACAATAATTGCTTTATTATTCAAAGTATATATTTGCTCTTAGACGATTCTTAACAACAAAGCTATACGTTATAGACATAAAAAACATAACTAATGGCATAAAACAGCAAAAAGAATATAATTTCAAGAAATACAAAAGATTAAGGGTCTGTTAGGTATTATATAATATAATTATAAAATGAGTCGGATATTATATAATTCATGCATTTTGTAATTAATGGTACAATTTGCTGCCTTTTTTATGATAAACAAATATCACAGATAATGCAAAACTGTCTTTAGGTATAAGCACTGATAATTGACGGTAATCAGTATGCCTTATATATAATGAAAGTTTTGGTTTTCGTCTTCTTCCTCGTGATTGTGAATTCCTTTTTTAGTGTTAACTTTTTCTTTTGCATTTCTTCTTGTTTTTTCTACGTCTACACTTTCGCCTCAAAAAGAGATGGCCCCTCTTATATCTAACACAATCCTTCCAAAACGAAAGAGTATTATTCAATATCTCAAGAGTCGTACGAGTACCTACCAAAGCTCTGCGTTCAATACACTTATTAGATTCAGAGCAATTTTTTGCAGACTTTGATCGTCCTTTTTTGAAAGACTTAATTTTGTTTTTCTTACAACTAGTTGTAGCACTGAAAGTTAATGCTTTCTTTGGACAATGAAATCTATTATTTTCCTGATGCATTAGGCACAACAGATTTTTAACACGTTTCAAGATATTTGTTCCATTAATGTCAAAGACATCGCCAACTCTTTCCAGCACGTGATATACAAATGTTAAATTTTCATAGGTTTCATGGATGAATCTAATCTGAAAAATGAAACATAATTTCATAAACATTTTCACTTAACAGAGGTGTAACTTTCTTTCATTAGTAAAGAAACTATACTTTATTTGCATTCAACGTAAACTTTTAGAATTAAACAAAGAAAAACTGCCAGTTTCTTACCTTTTTGTGGATTTTCTTGCGTTTCCTTAATCGACAAGGCAAGTGTTCTTTAGAAAATTCACTTGTTTTTATCATGTTGAGCTTTTCTTCCTGTTTGCAGTAAAAGAGCACGGAATAAGCAAATTTTGTATAACCTTGTTTTACTTTCGCTTTTTATGAACGAAAATAACATTGAAAAAATCAAAATGTCTTCCTGTGACTTTTTTTGCAAAACATTTTTTTCAGTCGAAGAGCAATAAAATCTATAAGACTTATTTGGAGAAAGAGAAATATTTTTATAACAAATCAGAACATCTTATTTAGGATAAATTCTTACCTCCTTTTCTATCAATTTGTCAATATCCGATAGTAACGAATCCATATTCTGAATAACATTATCCTTATGGACGCTGTGATTACAATTTGAAATGTTTTTTGTTTGTTCTCCATGGCACATAGAGCACACATTTGTAGTAAAAACCAAACGTGCAAAACAACCAGCTATCAATAAAGCACTATATAGCGTAAATGCTGAAAAAGATAAAGCGTCTTGTTAAACATTTAAAAAATTCCCAGGTAAGGATATTTTAGGTCACTCAGTGCAAGACTCCTAATCTATTTTACGTATGCTTTTTTCATTAATTGAGATAATTCATTTGCAAACATAAATTTATGATTTAATAAAATGCAAACTATTAATTAGAAATGTTACCATAATCCATAGTGCCTCATTAGGCGGTCGGATAAAATTGAAATTGTCGGAGGCTATATTTATAGTGGAAGTTTCAGAAATACCAAATTACTCGGATTGTAAATCGCCTACTATATCCGTATTTATTTTAAGGGTTTTTCTTATGAATGAGACCCTGATTTTGCTTTCCAATGCTATTTTGAATATTTTCCATAATTGCACAATTTTAGTCTTTTACATATAAAAGAAAAGTGCATTCTAACGTTATACTGTTTTGTTTTTAATTCAGTTTATTTTGAAGCAGTGTGTTCATAGTGGAAGAGGCTTAAATAAGGAGTCTATCCTCTTTAGAAACAACAGCAAAAAATATTCTGAGACTATTAAACATTGGTACAATAAGAATATTTACATAGATATACAATTATTGTTGATGCATTTTAATTTATCATGCACTTTCTGACATAATGTTTGTCTGCACTGGGAATACGTATAACTGTATTCCGCATTGTTAAGATAGTATCTTGTTTCCTGATAATTAACTTTGCATATAACCTCACATATTTAATCTCTTATTCATGGTACGTTGCTTCGACATTCTGCATATATGTGCAATTAATGTTTTTGACAATAGTGCATTCAGAGCTTACTACTTTCCTATTATTTAGTTATGTATGTATTAGCAATAGAAAAAAATATATAAAACTTTTTTTTTGTCAGCATTATATTTTTTTATGTTCATAACATTACCTATATGATAAGTATTTGACAATTTCATTTCTTGATGTGAAGGAAATGCGGACTTTGTATTGAGAATAATAAACTAATATAAACTTCGTGGGAGAGCTATTTCAATAGTCAAACGTATTTCAGTATTATATTAGAGGGCTGTAACCTCTTTTTGTGAAGGCAATCGGTGTGTTTGTCTGACGGTATATTTCCAGATATTTTTCATTCATGCACTGATATTGCTAGAACGACCACACTTGGAATTGAAGGGATATATGCCAAAATTGATGAAATATATTTTCACCAGATAATAGATAATATAACTGCAGCTGTTAGATAGATAGATAGATAGATAGATAGATAGATAGATAGATAGATAGATAGATAGATAGATAGATAGATGAGTGGATGGATGGATTGATAGATACATTTTCAAGCAATAGTGCAGTAAAATTTAAAATAAATACCTGAGGGATTCAGTGAATCATTCTTATCATTTATGCAATACACATAGACTGATGTCTGCTTTTTTAAATTTGACAGGTTGTTAAATTTACGGAATTTCTGAGATGTTTATGCAATCAAGTGGAAAGTTTTCTTATTTGTTGTCTTTCTCTAAATTAAGTCAATACAAAAAGCAATTGTAATTATCTTTGTTAAAATAAAGAGTAAAATGTATATACATCGTTTGCAGTACCATGGCATATGATGCTTTCTTAGCATACATATAGCTAATCAAAAGGGAGAATCCTTAACTTGAAAAAAAAATGAATAATAAAAATATATGTTTGTGATACATGTATCTATAGCAAAATTTGCAAAGCTGTTTTAAAAATGCATACAATTTTTTGGTGATAAGTCATTCTCTTTAAATATAAATGTTAATGACTGGTAGAGAAATGATCAGGCTTTATTGTATTAAAAATTCGGAGCACTAATAAGACGATTTAATTAGATATACATTCAACCACTTATTATTATGGTAAAAAAAAACCGTTACAAACAGGGATTAAGCTTTAAGAAATTGTGTCTATTTGTATTAGAAATCTGCGATTTTAAGAAATGAAATATAGTTATCCATACTTAAACGAATATATCCCGGGTCAAATTCTTTTTTCGCCAAAATTTGTTTTTGTTTTCAGTACTAGCAGTAGTAGTAGTAGTAGTAGTAGTAGTAGTAGTAGTAGTAGTATTAGTAGTAGTAGTAGTAGGAGTAGTAGTACTAGCAGTAGTAGTTGAAGTAGTAGTAGTAGTAGTAGTAGTAGTAGAAGTAGTAGTAGTAGTAGTACTAGCAGTAGTAGTAGTAGTAGTAGTACTAGCAGTAGTAGTAGTAGTAGTAGTAGTAGTAGTAGAAGTAGTAGTAGTCGTAGTAGTAGAAGTAGTAGTAGTAGTAGTAGTAGTAGTAGTAGGAGTAGTAGTACTAGCAGTAGTAGTTGAAGTAGTAGTAGTAGTAGTAGTAGTAGTAGTAGTAGTAGTAGTACTTGTAGTAGTAGGAGTAGTAGTACTAGCAGTAGTAGTAAAAGTGGTAGTAGTAGTAGTAGTAGCAGTAGTAGTACTAGTAGTAGTAGTAATTAGTAGTAGTACTAATTGTAATACTAGTAGTAGCAATAGAAGTAGTAGTAGTAGCAGTAGTAATAATAATAGTAGTAGTAAGAGTTGTAAGTAGAAGTCGTTGCTGTAGTGGGGGATTAAGTAATAGTAGTAATTCAAATATTACAGCATCGGCATAGCATAGGGAAGTAATTTGAAAAAAAGTATGTGTACAATAATGTTTACGATTCTTGGAATACATGTATTTGCATTCTACGCATTGTACAAATATTTAAATCACCATGATTCATACTTTTAAACTGAAGGTAAAGTGAATGGCAAACTTAACTGGAATTCGGCCAGCTTGAGGGAGTAGTATGTAGAAATATATCTAAGCAGTTATAAATTAGTTAGTCATGGGAAATGAACATCTGGAAATTTTTGGGTTATGATGTTTCACAGAAATGTAGCATTTGAAGAGCAGTTTACAATAATGCATAAATAGTAAAAATCTTTATTCACCTTAGTCGCTTTAAAAAAAGTTTCTTAGGTTTTTATAATTTTTGACAAAAGTTTTCTTTCTTAACATGTAACTATAAGACAAAGAAGTTGAAACAAGCCTTCATAAGTGTTCGATATGCAACCCTTTTGTTGCATGGTTTCTTGATCGAGTGATCGAATGTTTTAGCTGCAGCACGTAGTTAGATGGACATACAGATTGCATATATATTTTTGAGATATATTCACAAATATCATAGTAAACATAGATCTATCCAATCATTAAATATTATTATTCATTTAAAAGGAAACTCAACCTGAGCAATCATTTGAGTAAAATATTAAAAAAGAAGATGATCACCATGCTCATATATGACAGTTACCGTTCAGGGCCGTTTACCTGAGATTTTAAATGAAAACAGCCAAACATGAAATCCTAGAGAACTACATCCTTATGAATCAGTGAAACAGAGACCTACATTTATATGCATATTATTGTGTCTTATATCAAGAGTCAAGTTTTTTTATCACGAAAATATTGATAAAAAACTGTTTAAGTACCTTTCGTTATTGTACATACATACTTGGATACTATCAAATTAGAGTTAATAGCTTTAACCTAAGTGATGTAGTTGACTATTGTCAGTGACACCTCTTGACTAAATCAGCAACATAATGTGCCACAAATTTTTCGATCTCTACACCTGAAGTTATTCTCTGTGTTGAATGAAGTTGTTTATTGTAATGTTTAATAAAATGTCCAAATGCATTTTGATACTAAAACCATTATAGGCCTCACACAAATATATGATTTTTTTTCTTTTGGAATATATTAACTTTAAAACCTAGAAAAGATACCATTTTCAGAGTTTATTTTTTTAATTTATTCTGATAAATTCAATTTTTTAATACATTTATAACGTACACAAAGGAGCAATTTACTCATGTATATCGTTTTGCAGTAAGTCAAAATTTATATTGACTTTACCTTGATGTAAGTTAAGTAATAGATCAGCTTTTAAAACCTTTAAACAGTTAAGAAATAAAGATTATTGATAAGGCAATGCTCAAATATTTACATCCCGTTTGAAAATTGATTCATCATTTTCAATTAAAAATATAGTTTAGTTTCTCAACCATAGTATGTTTATGCATTGGATTGAAAATTTTTTTTAAAGAATATGAATGAGCAAAATGAAATTTTACCTATGTAAAGGTGCATGTATTACAGAAAAATCAATGTCAAGGGCATGCTAAATAGCCTTACTGAATTTTAAAAATAAACCAGGATACAATTTCACCCTTCCTTCTCACTGGTAAATTCTTTAAATATCTTGACCCACATATACGGGAAAATACTTTCATCAGCTCAACATTTTTAGAATCAGTTTTGCAAATTCTTGGCATAACTTGCATGTAACAATATCAGTGTTTACCTTTCTAATAAAATTCAAAGTGGCATTGATAAGTAATAGAGTTATTTTCATTTAACCGGAATCGCCAAATTTGTCGGATTTACCCTCCGCCTATCACTGAAAACCACATTGCCATCTAATACAGTTTACAACATAATATTACAAATGACTTTTAATTTTTGAGAATACGTTTGATCAAATGATAAATGTTATATCTTTTTAATGTTGTGACCATTTACCTTTGTATTTGTGACGTTGTTAACCGTTTCTCTAATCCATAAGTACATACTTTTTCTATAATGTAACCTACTTGACAACGTTTGATTGAAGGCATCTTTGATATGCCTTTTTTAATAATTGAATTGATAAAATATTATGATAAACAATATACTCACCAATTGGTAGATCGTTAGTTCTCAGTTTTATGAAACTTGTATTTACCTGAGATTAAAAAAATGAAAGAGCATACATAAAGTTACATATATTGCTTTTATGACAATGGCAATCATTAATACAACAGATGCTTGCCCGTTGTAATTGGAAAAATGAAAAAGGAGCGTTCCTAAATAGTTTGCTTAACAAAAGGGTCTGATTGAATGTTAATATTCTTTGCAGGGGATTGGTTGCACCATCACTGTACATCTTTATTTTTTAAGGGCATCAAAACGATTTTTTGGAAAATACAAATTTTGACATTGTAATATATTGATTCATTTTTTAGGGTTAAAAATATGGCTTTTTACATTTTTATATTGATTTTTTCAGAGCAGAATACTTTGGGTAAATATTTTTAATGTTACCTATAAGACTGTATTAGACTATCTTATATATATATAATTTCTTATGATTGGTGATAACACATGATTATTATCCAAAAAAATTGCAATATCTGGGAAAGAGAATGAATAGATAAAAATTAGATACATGGATTCACTGAGGTTTACTGTAAAAAAAACCACCCAAAATTAAAGTCAATATCTACTAAATGAATCCAAGGTGTCTTTTTGTGTTGAACCATTCTGACCTCATAATCGATTTGATAAATCTGTTCCCCCTACTTTATAGCTTCAAAAGGATTATGTAGAAAATGAAACAATTTACAAAAATCAATTTGACATTATATGACCTTAAATGAACATCATCATTTTACTGTAATTCTCCGTTTTCTTTGTACAGAAATATATGTGATGTTTCTACATTATTTTCATTTTGATTCACCTGCCCGCAGTTTAGAAACACAACTTCGTAAAGACAATCTTTTCCCGCCATTTTTGCATTTTTAGCTTAAAACAGCTTGTTTTCAAAGTTTTTCTTTCAGAAAACATAGAGCTCATGCTTGAACAAACAAAATATTTTAACCAGAGATGTATCTAGCCAAGATTAAAAAGTGAGAGAAAAATTTTCCTTGTTCGAGCATGCGCTCTATATTTCCCATTCGTTAAAAGTAAATGCCAATTTTTGACTGATTTTGACTTTATTATAGAAATGGCGTTCCTTCTGACGTCATACACTGCCAGTGAGTGCAAATAAATAAAAAAAAATTCGGTGAAAAAATATTTTATTTCAACTCTTCTAAAAAATAACATTACATTTTATTGTGCCCAAAACACTTTCAAAAATGGCAAATTATGGGGGCCAAATTCAACTCATATTATATAAAGTTTTTTGTTTAATATTTCATAAATATTTCATGGAACACGACAGCTAATAGCACGATTCTCCAAAATATTGTGTTTACCAAATATTTAGCCCCAACATACCATTTCAAACAAACATTTTGTCATTAAGCATCATTAAAAAATATATATTGATTTTCATCAATCTGTAGCTATAGGCTACTTTTTACTAGATATTGACCTTAAAGTTTTTCATCTACTCCAAATTGGTGCATACTTGTATTGAATGCTATACACACTTTTTGAAACTAAATTGTTTTCAAAATATTTTGAAAGCTTTACAAACCAATGAATGTGTATTTTTGAAAAGATTATCCTATGTAAGCACTTGTTTACTTATAATTGCGGCACATATATGGGTCAAGATTTGTGTAGCACGAACACTGATACATGTACAGACAAATCTTGGATATAGCAAAGTTTTGTGGAATCCCCGGCAAGATTCATAACAAACTTTTGCTTTACTGCTATGACAAAGTAGGTTAAAACGAATTTACTGATATTACAAACTGATTTTGAGTCCCGTAGAGGTGAAGAATAACGAAATTTTACATTTTTTACAGCGAATAGTTTTGATAACTTCAAAATTTTGAAATACTAATTGACACAGTGTATTAAGCCATAAACCCTTCACTTAACTAGTATTGCAAAGTTTATAAACTGATCCCAAATTCTAATGTTTACACGGTTTGACATGTCCAATATTTTAAAACAGTTTTATTTTGTTGAAAGTATTTCAATATTTATCAAAGCAAAATATAAAGGAATGCATTTCTTGGTAGCATTGCATTTGGTTTCTTTAAAAAAATAATGGTTTACGTTTTGATTTCTTATTTGATCATAAAAATGGTAAAAGAAATAGTATCACGCCATCTGTAATCTGTTAAGCTTGGCTTAGAGTGTTCTCCTCCTATATGCAGAATGATAGTCAAGCTTAGTTAATATCTTTTTACCTACTAGGAATAAAGAGATAAACAATAAAAAACAACATAAGAATGTTTTTTTTTTCATTCCAAGGTAGATGTTGGTAGGGTATAATTCATTTGTTCTATATCTATACATGTATGTGTCATTCAGATTAAAAAAGAAATCGTAAAAGTTTTATGATATCTCATCTTATAAGTTTTGTTTTGGTCGTGTACATACGACTTAGATATATTCTGTGTTCGATGTAATATCCCATTATATTGACTTTTTTTTTCTTGTTTTTGTTATTTAAGATATCGTATCCCTTGTTTCCAACTACATGTGAACATTGTTCATCAACAATCATGAAAACTTAGTCGAGAGTAAATTTTGTTGAACATATTTGTTTTTATTTGTTGAAAATTCCATCAAGAATAGTCAACGAAAACCTGAAAAGGCATATAGGGGATGTCTCCCATGAAGCAATTTAATTTATGCAGATACTCAAATTAGCGCGTCTATATCCGTGTTCAAAGCATAACCTAACCTCATGTCCAACTATAAAAATAAATATTCATTTGATTTCAAACTATTTTTATATAATCTTGATCGTACAAGTATTATCTGATTGAGGGTTGTTATTTTCAAAATTGTATCCAACATTTTCCCATGGGCAGAATAGTCCACCCTATTTACAGGGATGGGTTCTAGACCATGAGTCCTCCATTTAAATATTTAAACATTTGCATGGATTCAAAAAGAATTTTAAAGATGATGTTATCATAGCAAATAGAAATATTTTTAACGCCAACATCATTAAATTAATTTGAGCACGTATTGGTATAGGACCCAGACATACTGAATAATTACACTGATCTCAAGGGAAAAAGGACAAATATTTGAAAAGGATGGATTATATTACTTATTCCACAATTCTTGACGAATACTATAAAACAATTGAATTTACATGTACAACGACTTACTATGTTATTGTACATATCGGTTTAAGAAATAATATATTTTAGTTGTAACTCGTTATTTTTTGAAAGATATGTTGTCTTTTAATTGTAGCCCCCCCCCCCCCCCCCCTGTGCATACAAATTCAGTAACATGCGTTAACGCGTTATGGATTTTTTGCACGTTGATGTAATTATGAGATTATATATTTCATAAAATAATGATTTAATGCTAATATGTAATTTTTTATACCTAATCAAAACAATATTATCCGTAGGGCATGTTCAAATTAATGGAAGTGCTCTCATTACATCCAAAAACGTGAACTTTGATTTTTGCATTTGACGTTGCAGTTTAACCACTTTTAATATTATATCATTTTACCCTCTCTTTGTGTTATGATAGTGTATCTGCAGTAGCTTTTCACAAACCATATATGCAAAAATTATTCAATGTGAAAATATGTATATAACATATTATATAAATATTGTATTTTCGTAAAAACTAAAATGCACCCTCTTATGCTAAATAAACAACACAGCGAATAAAATAATATTGTTGGTAGTTTTTAAATCTATCTCCTCCTTTTTCAGTTTCAGTTCGATTTGTACAGGAACACGAATTTAAGCCACAAGTTTCCCGGATAGAATTTAATGAAAAAGGATTTATGCATGTATTCAGGTTTTTGATTCTTTATACTGTGGAATCATTAAAATTTGTAGTGGCTCAAAATTCGTGGTATTCATGATACAAATTTACATCCTTGACGAAAACATAATTTTTTAAATAGTTATATTACTGATACTGAAAACTGATCCATAAATGAAATTATATCCCCAGGAATGAGCAAAAAAGTAGAAAAAAAGATCAAAATATAATAAAATTAGCCCTCACGAATTTAAATGATTCCATACTATACTAAACTAAATAATTATAATGAAAAAGCTTATAAAACAAAGTCCAGCATTGAATCATTATTTTTAAAATATATGCGCTGTGTGCCTAGCGCGTTGTGAAAAATTATGAGAACCGTTAGGGAGACTATATATTTAAAAAAAACACACATTAATTTAATGCATAAATTTACATTTTGTTAACTTAATGCCTTGTCTGTAGAGTAGTTTATACCTCAAAATTACAGTATTTTAGTAAGGGTAAGTTGAAATACACGAAAGATCTATTGTAGCAGCAACAAGCATGCACTTGATTTTTTAGCTTGTGATTGTAACATTTCATTCTAACAGCGTTTAACGTTTGTGATATCATACTAAATCTCTTAATATTTTACGTTTAAGTTATTTGTTTGTGCTATGGGGGTATATCTGCTGTAATTTGCTGTGCAAAATATATGTAAAAATCTTGAATTCTTAGTTCATTGGGATTATGTATAACTGATCAGAATAAACCTCTTTGATGATCTGTTAATTTGATATTTGCAATAAAAATACTTTTCGTAAATATCTTAATATCTGTGATCGTGTTACAATATAGCTTTATTGGTAAATTATAAATAATACAGGATGGGCTGATAGGCATTCGCTCAAATTACACCTAAGATTTATGGAACGCGTTGGAATGAACAGCATCGCTCTTCTTAGAAAATTGTCGTTTCCTTATCTCAGTTTTAAACTTTTTGCTTTATTTAGCCACCTTACGATAGTCAATAACAAACGTTTATCGATGAATTACGTTTCCTTTAAACCAATATCATTAATTCAGTACTAAGACAAAATTCACCTGCATTCTAATTAAAAAAAACATCCAGCAGACCTCCAAGAGATGTTTCAAAAATCAAGTGACATTTTTTTTTACCAAAAAACCTGTAAATTCAGGAGGGACGGAACAATCTTGTCGTCCCAAAGGAGTTCTTGTTGTATCCAGTGAACGATTAATCGAAATTGGAATTAAAAAAAGAACGTATACGCAACGAAAAACCAGAAAAGGTATTTACTTTTTCGTAAAAAAGGTGATCATTATATTATTATTACCCTTATCATTATATTAAATATCTTCCGATGTAGATATGATTTTTCAGTTCAAACCCTAATTTTACATGTTCTAAGAGCAATTTTCCTTAATCAGGCTATGCATATTATTAGAAAAAGACAAAGTTGTCTTACCTAAGAATGGTTTTTCTCATATCATATATATTCCGGAAAACATTTTAGGGCAGTCAAAGCATTTTAGTATTGCAAATATATTTGTTTTTCCGGCAATTTAATCTGATAATCAATGTACATGTTTTAAAGAAAAAAAAAATTGTTAAATTACTTGTTTAAAGAAGAAACAATAACAATATTTCTTTAATTATTTTATAGATTTATTTCAAGTATAAAGACAAAATAAATAGATGTGATACAACATTACACGTTCAATATTTGAGATGGATATAAAATCAAGCTTTGATGAAAGCATTATCAACTTTTATATTTATACAAATACATTTGTTATTGAAAGCTTAATATCATTGCGATATACATAAAAATGTTGGGAAATTTTTTAATGACTTGATATAATTTACATATTTAGGATGACAATTTTAAGCATAAAGAAAAAATATCAGGTAATCAGCAATTATAAAGATGAACTATTTTTCATTTGAATTTTTTGTAAAAGAAAACACATATTTGGAAGATTAAAATAAAAATTAAACAAATTTATTTTATTTTGTTAGAAAAATCCTATTTTTTCTCTTTTCAAAAGTATTGTTTTTTGTTTTTTCTTGAATTTTTGTGTTTCCTGTTTTTTCTTCTGCGGGATTTCCGAAGACGGTTTCTTTTTCTTATGTTCAGGTTTACTTTTTTGCCTTTTTTGGCAATTACTAATCGGCCTCTCTTTTTTTCAAAAACATAATTCTCCCAAAACTCCAGTGTTTTAACTAAAATTACAGCAGCAGATTTTGCTTGGTTCAAGGCTTGTAATTCCTTTGGTGTTGTTTTATTCCGTTCAAAATCATTTATTTTACAAGCTCCAGACTTACGAAAGTCTATCCACTTTCTTCTCTTTTTTATCTTTTTACACTGTAGTTTTTCGTTGACCTGGTACAATGTACACCTACCGTTGCGGAGGAGACTTGTTAGATTCTTTTCGTTGTATGGGAATGTTCTAAGAACACCTGATATCAGGTTTTGTACGTGCGTAAAATTTGCATATGTCTCATGCACAAAAGATATCTAAGAAAGAAAGAAAACAATTTGATCATTAAAAATTAATTATATTCTATAATCGGTAATGAATCGTTTTGTAAGATTTTAAGAACATTTTACATTACATTAAAAGTACACTGTACTTCTTTTTCATAGTATTTCAAGTAATGACACATGTTAATGTGTCAATAAAAAATTCTTTGAAAAGTATTCTTAGTTCTCTTTCTTTATCTTACTTTTCTGTTAACTTTTGGAAAGGCTAGGGGCAATTGTAATTGGGTCTTAAAGGCTGCAGTGTGTACCATGTTCAGTTTGTTCTCCTGTGTATGGTTAAAGAAATACATAAAGGAATGACAAAAAATATTGCTAAATATTCTATGAGATTTTTTTTTAAAACTTAGGCCTATATTAAAAATTTCTAATAGATTTCTACCTGTTAAAAGATAAAAATTCTTACAATGTTTTCAATAAGTTTGTTGAGACCGTTGATGGTATCGTTGATGTTCTTTTTAACGTCTTTTAGTAAAACGACATGGTCACAGGATCGGATTTCATCGTTGGTTTTTGTAGATATCCCTACTTCACACGGGTCACACAGATGACTTTGACTTGCAAACGTTAGTTTAAGTGCTACGGCAAAAATGCCAGCAGTTTGCAGAGCTGTAATAAAATCCCAGAATCAATAACAAATGAACGACAAGTCCTCTATTTCAAACCGAAAGTAAACGACTATAATTTTATACTTTGATATTTACTAATTAAATGCTTAATTAATGCAAACTTACCAAATGCCATATGCTATTCCGTAAGTTGTGTACATGTATCCGAACATCGCAAATATTTATAGTATTTTTCTTTAAGGAAAACCAAGGTCTTAGGAACTCGCCTACCAGTATCCGTGTTGAAATGAGTAATCAAACTTTGGCGAAAACGGAAAAATCCCATGCTATCCGAGACAAGTCTAAGCTCTCCAATTATCATTGTTATTGATTTGATTGGATGTGCTTTTTGTATATTGTACTATACATATATCTATGCTTTTTAATTGAATGGATTATGAGTAAATTTTGAATTTTTGCATTAAAATTTCTGCGAGAAAATTTTATTTTTAATTTGTCATTTTAGACACTTTGAGCGAACACCAATAGAGTGAAAAATATGCAATTTCTTTATAAATCAAAAATACATACTGAACTATGACTGTGCAACATATTTTATTAAAAACATACGCTAGAAAAGAAACTTATGAGACGTTGGCGCCAAACAATATATTACAAAATGAAAGTACTACGTGTAAACACTGTCTATTAACCGACTTTTTTTCCTTGTTTGCAAAGGAAACAGCGGAGTTACTATGACAATCGCCTTAAGTTTTCACAATCTAATTTTTAATAGAAATATTTTATAAAACAATGAACTATAATTAAAAATGCATATTGTAGTCTTCTACCGGATTGTCTTATGTGGTCTATAGCAAATATATTTAAGAATATTCATAAGAAGAAGCTCTGCAATTCAGTTAACTAAATATCAACTGTAAGGTCTGGAAAGGAAGCTAATGGCAGAACCTATGCCGTGTCTTAATACCCTTAAATACCCTCTGAAATTTAAATACCTCTCAGTAACTATTTGTAAACAGAATATCAGAGTTATTTCCTGTGATCCGAATTAAAAACTACCCAACACTACCATGAAGTCATTAGAATCGGTGTTGGCACAAATTTGTGGTATTCGTGATTAGCCCTGCCCAACCAATTTACATCCTAAACGAAAAGAAATTTCGAGAGACTGATCTTTTCTACATACATTAAAAACCGAAAATACATTCCCGCGAATAAGCAAAAAAATCCCAACCCACGAACATTGTCCCCCACGAATCTAAATGATTTCCCAGTATATGTTGAATATTCTGTAGTATCAATTTTACAAAGCAAAGTCGCAATTTGCAATTCAAATATCAAGGTTTATCATGAATAGTTGGCCTCCAATATTTTCATAGCTTTACGTCTTACATCCAAATTTTAAATATAACCTTAAGTACAGTCAAATGTCTTAATTTAACACATAAATAAGTGAAAGTTGCAATTTAAAAACATAGAAGCATTAAATTTTGACGCCCTCTTTATATAGAAAGCCTGGGTTTTAAATCGAGAAAATTCTAAACCATGAAGTCTTGAATCCTACATGTAGGTTTGTGTTATTCTCTTGAAAAGAGAGAGGTGGATTGACTTCATACTCTAAAAAGCATTTTGTGAATCAGATGATAGAAATGGCGACAATATTTTGTATCTGCGGTTTTGTACGAATAAAACACTCTTCTGGATGACTGCTTTCTTTGAAATTTTTGCCACAGAGTAAAAGAAGCAAAATAATCTTATAATCATGTTACAAGTGTTACATAATTTATACGGCACATATTTTTCCGTTCAGATTTAAAAGTAACTTTTAATTGCTGTTAAAGGCCAAAACCATTTCTTTGTGTAAATGAAAAAACCCATCTCATGACTTTTTCCACCAACAGCCTAAACTATCGTCTGGACGACACAATCATGAAGCTGATGAAATTCGAGCACTGTCATAACAAATTATATTGCATTTCAAAATAACTTAATTTTTAGTGAACTATTTGTTATCAAATTTCATTAAAATATGTTGAAATTAACATACAACGTACCCAAGCTTCTTGTAGTGTAGCAATTATAACTCTTAGATAAAAAAAACGGAAATAAATCTTTTGTTAATTTACGATTATTATGATCTTTAAAAAGAATGTGATCATTAAAAAAATTGAAAAGATCGAATGAAATGAAACAGGGAATGTGTAGTTGAAAAAAAAAAATATAGAACACACTTGATTGATTTCGAAGATAAATCAACGTATCCAACTTTTGCCACAAATATATGACGTTGCCGTTTATTCTAAATATGGAACATGATTATACTCGTATTTTTTTAACCACTGTGAAACTTGGTTATAGCAAAGTCCTTGGGACCATTTGTTTAACTTCGTTATATCCGTAATTCGTTCTTATCGTATAACGAATTCGTAATAATTACTATTGCGAATTCACTATATGTTTTTATTTATTATTTTTTTTTATTATATATGTTTTTTTTTCACCAGACTACAATTTTTGCTAATTGAGGCTTTGAATGAAAATATGCTTTTTAGTACCATTGATAATCGTCTTGTAAATTTAAGAATTTATGTGAAAATAAATTCACTTAAACTGTTTTGTGAAATTATGATTTAATCTTTTTTAACTGTCAAGAAATTCGTTATAAAAGGATTCAATTTCGTCATTATTCAGCTCTAAGGAATTCGGAATCAGATTGCTTTATCCGTAAATTCGTTGTAACCGAATTCATTATAACCGTTAAGAGTGTTACTTGGAACTAAAAAAAAAACTCAGAAATTTCGCTATAGCCAATTTTGTACTTAACAAATTTTACTGTAAACGATTAGCAATTTTTTCATAATTCATAAATGATGCATGTTTAAACGACTGTTGCGTAAATATCAGCTTATTGTCTCATCAGACTAAAATACAAACACCCATTGACATGACACTTTTAAAAACTGGAAAAAACCCACTGAATATATATTCATATTATGAATGTGAAAATTTGAAAATGAAAAACATAAATCAACATCTTTGCCATGGCAATGAAGCAGATGTTTGTCTTGCCGATGCAAATCTTCAACTATTTCCGACAGTTGGTAAGATTAATAATGACCAGTTGCTTAACGAGATTTGTTCCTTTATTAGATATCACTTCGGTTTGGTTGAATTTCTCCCAGATCTTTCTTGGTTTCTGGTGGAAAAGACGTGACACTGATCATAGCCATGAAAAAAAAATCTTAATTTTTTTAAACAGATTGCCAAACATTTAGAACAATAAAGAGGACACAATGAACGCTAAATTAAAATCAAGCATATCCAGTGGTAAGAACAATCCAGACGCTAATAATCCCTAGGCTTTAGCTTGTTCCACAATGATCAATCACCCAATTTTAAATGTCATACATTTGAAACTGTTACAAAGACATACCAATTGCAAAGAGAAGCAATTTATCAGAAAACATGTGCTAAAAATTACCAATTTCGAGGTTTTAAGATTTGTCTCAGATAACTACAATTTTACATTTCACTGTGTCGCATGCTGACTGACGTTTTTTATATGAACTGTTCGACCATAAATATTCATCTTATTGTCTACGGAATTTTCTGTTTTTTCCCCGATTACCACAAAGAGCACACGGCGGGTGTGACCAGTCAGCAGAGAATGCTCACTCTTCTTTGGCACCTGATCCTACATCTATCTTTTTACAGGTTTGTGTTGCACTGCTTTGAATTTGTATTTCGTTTTACGGATTTTTGAGATGGTTGGCAATTTGTTATTGTCATATTTTCTCAAGCATGTGCTAAAAAAAACTAATTTCTTGATTCTGGGATTCGCCTCATATAATTGCTTTCAATCGATGTTTTTATTTATTATTTGTGCTATTCTTTATGAAGACAAATCGTATACACAATTTTAAAATTACATTTCACCAGAAATTTCAATATTTATATCAAAACTTGTTTATATGATAAAAAATTCTAAATTGAAAAAAAAACCAGTACTTGGGCCCCAGGAGGGTTTTCAGACCCAACCTAACACAAGAGTAAACCCAAACTAAACCCCAGGTTTCCTTTCAGGATTTACTTGGGGTTTTACTCTGGGTCCTGATTTGAAAATTTGCGTCCATCCAGGGGTTACTTTTGGTCCATTCAGGGTTTACTTGTGTTTACTTTTGGGGTCCACTTTACGCACTGAATTGTGAAGCAGACCCGTCTTTTATCTTGCCATCTTACTGCCTGTAATTCTTGCCCCTTGTTCATTCCAAGTACAAATGTAGCTTCTGCTTTCAGGGGTATACTTCTGATTAGGATTTACCCTCTGTGTCTAACTTGGGTTCACTTTGGGTTTACTCCAGGTTTACTAGAGTAGACCCAGAGTAAATTCAGAGTAAACCCTGTAATTAAACCAAGGGTTTAGTTTGACATCATTGACAAAATGAACATATCTATTAAAGGAAACTAAAAGAAACGTTACAACTAAATGTAATTAAAATACGTTTCACAGCAGATTTAAAATTTTAAACGAAAGAGTATGTATGTATTGTTTTTTAAAAAACAAAAGGAGGTTAAATCTCAATTCATCAAAATAAAGTTCTTTGAATTTACCCTAAGAGAAAACAAATCTTAAAAACAAAAGATAAATAATGCATTCATTACCAATCTAATATACTCCAGTTCGCCTTTGAAAAAATAGTTCAGGAAACATTGAACGCAAGCATGGAGAGATAAAACAATGCCATCAATAGTTTATATACTGGTAACTAAATCCTATCTGTAACTGACTAATAATTATTGAAAGTTCCGTTCAATGTTCCCTTTTTGGTAAATATGAAGAAAAATGTGTCTCATTTTTCATTGAATTCTAAAAATTGTGGTAATTTTGATGTCGGTTTCTGCCACCGATTAAATGATGCAAATAGATGAAAAGCATTTCTTTAATCAACTCCTCTTTAAAATAAAAAACAACCAAACATAGCCATAAACTTTTAAAATTACGATCTTATGGGCGAATTTGAAACTTTGAAAATAGTTCATTTAATATATATAAAGTATGTCTTTAACTTTTTTAACACACATTATGACTTTACCGCTGCTGAACAATTTAGTAGTGATATTAACATCAAGGGATGGGCTTTTTTAAAATACATTTGCAAAGTCACATTTGCTTGCATTTGTACTTAAAGATAAACCCGCATTGCTTTGATTTGGAAAAAGAGCCCTTCCTGTTAAAGTATGCATCGATTTTCACATAAATACTTAAACATCTCGACTGCATACCTTTCATGAGAAAACATAGTCTACAAAAACTTATATATCCGGTCTTTAAAAAATTACATTCTAATATTGACAAAATAAGCTGAACGAACAACACAATGATGATTTCAATGATTTTATTGTTTTTAATGGTAATGTTATGCATTTGATATAACATCTTGTTAATTTATGTACAATTAATAGAAGTTCATTTTACTATTTCTTCCAGCATTTGAATCTACAATCTATTCGAACAATTTAGAAATCTTTTGCACAATATAACAATCTATTGCACAATGTATTACTTACGATCAGTTTATGATATTTAATATGTAAACGTTGTCGTGGAAACAATTGGCGATGACCACTTTTAAAAAGCGAGACCCCCCCCCCCCCGAAAAAAAAAGTACAAAAAAAATTTAATTTTAAACATGAAAAAAACAACAAAACAATCAAACCAACATTTTTACAATGTATCTCTAGAAATGAAATGAAAGTAAAAGAATATGAACAAATAGAAATTACCTTTAAATCATATGTATAGTAGTTGGTAATATCGACAATTATTATCATATAAAAAGACTAGGTATGCAAAAGGCTATCATTTCATACATTAATAATGTGTTAATATATACATGTAACATAACTTTTGGCGAACATAGTTTGTACTCTACACAGCATGTAAATTATTTTTCGGACATAATCACTCTTGCTTTCTCAATTCTCACATACTCACTTTTTCTTCCTATATTGTAATACTTATAGTAATAAAGAACAGGATAGTTGCTCGAGATAATTTTAAAATTGATTGCCTTAAATAAGCAGTACAAGTACAATTCGTGAGAAAAAAGAAGAATAAACAGAAGAAATGCTTAAGTGATGTACTATTGCACTTATGTCACATCTTACACTGCCATTTGATTAATAAGACAATTCCATTGAGACCATGCTTTTTTCAAATTCTTCAATATCTGATTTCTGAATATAAATAGACTTTTCAATTTTGTTTCTTTGATTTATATAGTCTAAAAAACCCTAAAACAGTTGGCGTCTTATTTTGTTTTAAGCATGAAAATCTATTTTGCATTGTAAAATTCTGTTCTCTCCGTTAAAGGGATAAACTAGAAAAGACATTACAAACATTAAAACTAAAAAAATTGTAGCATTGTTTATATATAAGAATACTAGGTGCATTCCATTTTCAGATATATCGATACAAAACGAACAGCAATCAGGTAGAATTTTTAATTTTTCACCTGCAAAATACTTTATGATGCGATATGAAAGAAATAATAGTATGTGATAAAGATCTTCTAATGGCAAACATCTTGACCCTTAACAATTATTTTAGTTTTTAAGTGCTTGACATTTATTTTTGGGAGTTGATTTTAATCAACTCTCCTATGCAGTTACTCAGACAAACCGAAAGTGAAACAGTGTTTGGACCTCAGCACAAATCATTGCTGCTGACAAGACTTAGTTCTTGAAAATAATTGATAAATTCGATGTAATGTATACTAAAGCATTGTTTTTCAAGGAAGCTTATTTACAAATACCTTAAAAATGGTCAGATTTTAAATGGTACGAACAAATTAAATATTTTTTGTAGTCATATGTATTCCTACGCCGGAGTTTAATATAGTCTTGTTCAAATTGACGCTCGGCTGTCTCCGTAAATCCTTGTCGGAGATTTACGGTGTCAGCCGAGCGTTTGGGTGAACGAGACTAGAGTTTAATATTGCTTAAATCCATCCAATTTTCGAGAAATATTTCTATTACTGATACATAGTTTGATTGAATTAATTTTATCTTTAAATATTATTTAACATGATTCATATGGGGGTTGCTCGACATTCTTTCGAAAAAGTCCAAAAATTCATATTATAAAAATGTGCGAAATTCAAATTAGAAATTACATCTTAGTACATGTACTTGTCATGCAAAATAACATATCATTGATTTTAAAATAGATAAACATCGACAAAATCAACTCCCGTCAGTTCTTCAGTACTTTGATTCATTTTGATACTTAATGTATAACCTTTTTTTTTTTTTTTAGATACGTTAGACGTATAATTATCAATTTAGAATGTATCTTTACATTACTGCATTCAATGAAATTCTAAGGTTTCTCATTTAGAGTTTAATTTTAAATTCCCATTCCCCCTTAATTCCCATTTTGAATATATTGTCCATATACGCCATTTTTGGATTGTTCTTTTGACATTTTCTTGCAACCATTAATCGATTTCTTCTATTTTCTACAACACAATTTTTCCAGAATTCCAAAGTTTCCTTTAGGATTGCTGCAGCTGACTTCGCATGTATCAAAGACTGCAATTCTTTTGGATACAGTCCGTCCAAATTTCGATCTTTTATGTCATCTTTGACTTTGCAAGCTCCAGACCTCTGGAAGTCTATCCATCTTTTATTCTTTTTAATTCTTTTACACTGCAGTTTTGCGTTGACTTGGTACAAGAAACACAAGACTGGTCGAACTGATAAATCCAAATCGTTGTACGAAAAGGTCCTTAAAACACTTGTGATAAGGTCTTCTACTATTATTAAGATATAATAAGTTTTATGAACAAACGATATCTGAAATACAAGGAGAAGAGTGGAAGGAATTAAATATTTAAAAAAAGAATGGCAATGGGATTTGCAAAACAAATATACATGTATATATTTGTATGAAACTATCATCTTACCTTTTTGTTGACTTTCAGAGGGACAAATGCTATTTGGTTCTGGTTTGCTCCTACATCTGCGATGTCAATTATATTCATTTGTTTTTCCTTTAAGTAATAGAACAAAAACAAAAAAAAATTGCTTGTAGAATGAATTTTAGAGTCTTTTTTATGATAAAAATTAATTTTCCAATAACAACTGAGCATACTCGCGTTTGTATCAGTTACATTGTAAAACTATTTTGAAATAAAAAGTGTAATGATTGACCATTCTTATTCCTTAACTAATGTCTTTAGATGAATTGTGTCAAACAGTACATGACCATATTATTCAATTATTACAGTTACAGCCTAAATTTAAAAATTCCTATAATACACTTTGAAGTAACTGTATTACTTTTCAAATTGGTATATGTTATATATAAACACCCACTCTATAACGTAAGCAGGTTATGATATAATAGATTGTGTACTTACTATACTTTGAATAAGTAGGTTAAACTTGTTAATAGTCGTATTCAATGAACTTGTTATGCTGTCAACAGGTACAGCATGATCACATGAACGCTCTGCATGGTTTGATTTTGTTAATATTCCATACACACATGGTGAGCAAATTTCACTAGTAGCTACCAAGTGTAAGGAGACCACCAAAATGCCAATGATATGAAGTACTGAAATATAATTACAAAATCAGTGTGAACACAGGAAGATAACCCTTGTAAAATCAAATTTAATGTTGATATTAAATGCCATAAAGTATGCAAACTTACCAAATGCCATATTTCGATTTTGCTTGACTTTTTTCGCGACATGGCATACATTTATAGTATCTTTCTTTGAGAAAAACCGATGTCTTTGGAAATCGCACCTTCACCAATATCCGTGATTAAATGAGTAACCCCATTTTAACCAAAAGTAGGAAAATCCCGGGCTATCCGAGAGAGATCTTAATTCCTTAATTTTGAGAATAAGTTGTGATCTAATAATTAGCGTGTGAATCTGTATTACTTTTATTTATGTACCATCTCCGAGGTGGTTTGCATACTATTGGTCTTATTCATATTTCTTATTTTAGAAACATCGAAACCGGTAATTATGCTTACGGATATATGCTCTAACTGAATCATTGATGCCTGAATTAATCAAAAGCTTTGAATGATTTGAAATTGAAATTTAAATAATTCTAAATTCATTCAATATATTAGTACAAACTGCAATGTTTGTAATGAGCCCCACTGACATAGTAAGGTTGTGAATACTATCAGTAAATGGGCATTATGTGTTCCTAAAAACTTTTTCTTAACAGCAATTTTGGTTGTTTGAACGTGCATGCAACTTGCAGCTTTCAGAGCTTCCTCGAATTACAAATGGCCATAATAAGATTATTTGTTTATTGTTTGTCCCAAGATATTTAATGTTTCACCTTTGGACAATAGTTAATAAAAGTACACGTACCGATGAAAAAGTGCAATTGAAATCGATTGAAGGGAAAATATCTAAGATAACTTCATTAGCAGACTAGCATTTTTTCACCCGGAAAACTCATTTCTAACGGAGATTTATAATGGTTAATGTTGAGATCTTTTTCTTCATTCGAAAGTCACTCGGACTACCTCGCTCATATGTTTAACTTTATCATGCAAGTCTCTTGTAATGTTAAATTGCCATAGGCGCCTTTGTTTTTAGCCTTGTATTGAAACCTTATAAGCTAGAGGGGCGTTTTACTGGAAATCTCTTGGATATTTTTTTTCTCTTTTGAATGAACATCGCCTGAGGTATCGAGTAATTAAGCAAAATGCGTATATAGGATATTTTTGGACAAAGTATAGTACACGATCGTTTAGCCAATGGAGGGCATTTTTTACCTCCTCAATTAAAACAGCGGGATTTTAGATATCTGCAGGCATCGAAACAATGGCATTTTTTCAATAGCCATTTACTCCTTCCCGGGGTTATAAAGCAGATTAACTATTTGCTTATTCTTCCCTACAGGAAAGGTTGCTTTTTAATGTGATTGTCTTATATCCTTTCCTTTCCAATATTTTGTATGGTCAACTATTCGTCACCACATATAGCAACATTAGATAAGACATCAATATGTTTAATTTAAAATAGATATATATGTGACTGCCTGTACGAGAAAAGGACCAAAAAGGTCAGAATTTTACAATTCATACTTTTTGTCAAATTTGAGTGCGCAGCACTTTCTAAATATAAATGTAAGTACATGTATAAAAATAACTGTTAAGATAACAATTACGATTACAATGGAATCGAACGCTAACCTGATCTCATGAATTGCTAAGTTAACAAAAAAACTAGATAGACAATTATTTTTTAAAAGTTCTTTTATATGTTTTTTAGAATTAGATATATCTCTGGAGACATAGATGATCAATTGTGACTTCTTGGGCTGAGGACACTAACTACTTCAAGGTAAGTAACATTGACCACCATGTTTTCAAGCAACGCTCATCATAAATATCTTTTGTTATTACCCTTTGTATGAGTTGGAGAAAAACACTTCGCCACCACTCATAGCTCCCATAATTAATCAATACTGTCCCCTAACAAATAAATATTTGTTAAGCGTTATCAAGCAAAGTTAATGATAGAAAATAACCGAATAAAAAATGTGTTGTACATGTATTAGTTTTTCATATCAAAACGCGAGTAATACCGGTATATACAAAAGCAGTACTGGCTTTAATAAAAATAAATAGAAAAGCATTGATTGCAAGCTACTTAATTTGTTGATATGCATTCCAACCATAAAATCATTTGTTAAAAGCAGAATGTTTAATTTAATTAATATTCAACTACTGAAAATTTTAGGGTCAGAAATCACTGCAAAAAAAGTGCATGCATAATGATCTAATTTTGAATTGGATTCCAGTATATATAAAAGTAACAAAAATTGATAGTGTTCGTTTCGATCATACCGGTATTAAATCGTTCTTCTTCAAATTTCAATTTTCCGTAATCTTTTATAATTTCATTTTTTTCCCACCTTTTCTCTACTTCTTTTTTTTTTTTTTGTTTCTTTGAATTTTCAGATTTATTCATGGAGACTTTTGTGAAACCGGTATTCTGCCTTGTTTTTCAACCATATATTTTCCCCAACATCCAAAAGTCCTTACTAATATTGAAACAACAGATTCGAATCTTTCCAGGATTGCAATTTGTTTGGATTTTTTATGCCCCTTTTTTAATTTGAATTATTTTTATTAAGTGTACAAGCTCCAGATCTGTCAAAATCTATTAATACTATTCATGTTTCTTTGCATTTTTCTTTCACAGCAGTTTTCTGTTTGTCTGTTGCAGTAAGTACAAAGAATGTCAAAGATAAAGAATAAAAAATTAAGTAGGTGTAAAAAAAAAAAAAGATATTTGAAGATTTAAAATCATTTAGCTCAAAAATGATAAAAGTATGATGTAAGACGAGTTACATGCAGGCCAGTAAATTTATGTTTCCTTTTTCTTGACAATTTTGAAGACTGAAAGATTTATGTTTTGGGATATTTGCAGTACCGTCATTATGTACTATGTTCATTTTGGTCTCCTGGAAAAGTTAAGACTATTTTAATCTAGTTTTTTTTAATGTTTTTTCACAATAAAAATATAAGACAATTGATAGAAATTGATAGAAAACATTTGTTTAAAAACAGTTTAAGAAGGTAAACATTTTAACACTTTACTGATGAGAATGTCGTTGAATACTCAAAGTCTGTAGTTTGCCTTGTAAAAAGGTCAGTGTATCGATTTCACTTAAAAAGTAATTTTCATATGGTTTTATCTCTATAAATTGTTTTAGTCAAACTCTAGTTTGTCCCCAAAATTGCATCCTTTCTGTTATCCAAATGCCAAATGCCTCTTAACATATCTAGATTCTTTTATCATGAATTATGTAAGATTTTCGTTATAAAAACCAAAGAAATATAAAATGATAAAAATAGTGGTTTTTTTAAGTGATTGTTATTTTGTTATATTTTTACTTCTTTGCAGTGGGTGTCTCTCTTATTTAAATGCATTGCAATTTCTAATATATTGATTCACGAAAGTATACTCCAGTTAAATATTTTTCTATTAAAGTCACTACATATAAACCATAAGGCAGCATGATCATTTTATCACGATGCCAACATATTATTAGTCAGCGAGAGAAATCAACTAAGTTGTATGTGAGGTCTCTAGAATGCTGGTTTTAAGGTCTCAAACAAATGTTAAAAAAGCACAAATGCACAATGTATTCAAAAACAAATTAAGTTGATTACAAAATGACAAAAAAATGTGTTTAAAAACCAAAACATTTATTTTCATTTATATTTGGTTGAAAAGGTACATGAATGAAATAATATGTACATGTGGTAAAAATTAATATATATCTAAAGGGTCAATGTATCTGGAACATATTGATGTCTCAATTGCAAGCAATATTCATTTTTTCTCTCATTTCAACATTAATTAAAAGAATATTTTGTTTTAGAGTAAGCTAACATTCAAATGTCAAAACCCGTCACATACTTATATAATATACATTCATCATAAGTATGATCTTTAATACTTCTACATGGAATCATAAGCCCAATCGTGAAATAATTAGCTCAGTTCTTCCAGTTCTTACAATTAAGGTTTTTGAATTTGTTCATGATCATGTCTAAAGAGTGTTTTTGGAAATTTGTCTACAGAAACAATGTCAGTACAGGAAACCTTGCATTTGTGATTCGCTTTTCTTTTATGACTTTACAAAATGACTAAATATCATTTTCAACAGTTAAAAAACAACCAAACGTAAGCCAATACATTTGAACAAAATATTGTTAAAAAAATGAAATTTGTGAAGATAACTTTTTTAAACCGAAAGTACAACAAAAAAACAAACATAAGGGGGATTCTATAGTTTATGCTTATCATGAAAACTAATGCAAGATTCTCAAGAATCCACATTTTAATTCCTAATGATAATAGTTTTAGATTTTTAAGGTCCAATTGCAATAAAACTGTCTGTCCTTGGGAAACTCGCCTACTTGTATCCAAAATTGAGTAACCCAAATTTGCTGGAAAAGGAAAAATCCCCACGTTATTCGAGATTATGCTTAGGCGTTAGATGCAATTAGACTAAGGTAACTCTAAGCATATTTCTATTCTTACAGCGATGTCTGGTTAGCTATTAAATATAAGTAAGTCTAGTTTATTTGTTGAAGTCGAAATGTCTTTTTTTTTCAAATTCAGTACTTATGAGAGTTTGCGCAGTAGCGAAGATTTGTAATCGATACACACAACATACAGACAGCGTGTCATTGTTTGGCTTGATTATTTCAATCTGTGTTTCAATCAACTCACTGCTTGCCACAGCACGGTTACCGGTGGACGGAATGTAAACAAACCAAACTGAATTTTAATTAAAAAAAAAAAATCCGTCGATATAAATTAGGTTGATGCAAAAATACTTTTTAATATATTATGTCAAAAACAGACATAGTAGCAGGTTTGCAAATTATGTTATCTTCAGACTGATATTTAACATACATTTACAATACAATATTTTTTCTCAATAACAAAAAAAAAACCAAAAAAAAAAAAACCAAAAAAAAAAAAAATAAAATACAAAAAACCAAAACACCCACTGAATTATTTTGATTAACAACGTACGTGTACACAGAGCACTACCAGAAATAGTAATTATGAACATTTTGTTAAAGTTAAAAATGCTTGCGTGAAAAATTATAATAGGTACCAAATAATTCTGCACTGCTTAATTAATAATATTACCAACCATCCACCCACCCCAATTAGTTTGCTTCTGAAGCAAGTTTATTAACTATTTTCAAATATCTCTACAGGATATCAGCATATGAAACATTAAAATAATTAAAAACTGGTACCGTCAATATTGAAAACTTTGTCATGAAATGCAACTTCTATCATTCTACTGTTTTTTCGACAGTGATTATTATCTGTTATTCATAACTGGTAAAAAGAGACCGAAAGGAAACTGTGAAATTTAATAGGGATTTTTATGCGTTTATGGACCATTTCCATAACAATGTTGACAAGAATGACAGACCCGTTGTACTTTTGATTTACCAAATGCTATCGACTTAATATAACCCTAGCTTAGTGTTTACAGAGTAAATATTGTGTTAAGAACCGTGAACATGTTAGTTCCTGGATTGTTCTTACGACAGGATGAACGTACGTTTAATTATTTGTTTATATCGTCCTCGAAAATTATCTGGATGTTCGGAAATAAGTTTTTAAAAAGTTATTTTTCGATATTTTCATCTGATATAAGTGGTACGTTTTGTTCATCGATAGTACAGTAATCTATAAGCTCTGGGCTTATCTTAACCCAACTGGAAGTGGTAGTGCTATTATCTAGCAAACACCTAAATCTAGGGTCGCAATCAAAGGTAAAGATTGCTTTAATAGTTCTTAACCACTTGATAGTTACGAGGAAATCAGTAAAAACAAAGGCAAGAGAAACGAATGTGATATTTCGTATGATCAAGACATTAAGTGTGTTTAACCTCACGAATTATTTTAATTTTTTGAAACCTATGTATTGCAAATTTCATAATATTGTTCATATATAAGTTTCGTATCATTGATTTGTAATGATAACACATTTTGGTTATGCAACATTGTGGCAACCCTTGGATTTGGAAAAATATTTAATATATAAATAAAAACAAATAGTATCATAAATAAAATTTTATCGACGCTATATACATGCTATATGACTTGGATAGCAACACCAACAACAACAACATAAGATGTGCAGGGTACGAATGCAAAGAGAGGAGTGTTTAGCTGCCTTCAAAATTGTCTAGTGTTTATATACAATGCCGGACAACAGAGCATAATATTTGAATTGTCCTTCTTTTCAAAACGCTAATCCTTTCCCCGTATCTTTCTACTTCTTTTACTTTTTCCTCCATTTCGCTGCTTTCTGATTTTACCCTTTCGAAATTTCTTGAAAGTTTGTTTTTTTCTGGAAAATCGTTTCGCTGCTCGACATTTTTTTGCTACAATTAGTCGACCTCTCTTTTTTTCTACTACACAAGTTTCCCAATACTCCAAAGTATTCACTAAAATTGCAGCTGCAGATTTTGCATGCTTCAGGGCTTCAAATTCTTTTAGATTAACACCGTCCTGTTTTAGGTTCCGCATGCTATTATTTATTTTACATGCCCCAGACCTCTCAAAGTTTGTCCATTTTCTATTACGTTTTATTCTTTTACATTGAAGTTTTGAGTTAACTTGATATAACATACACATTATGGGTTGCAAAGATAAGTCCACTTTGTAAAATATGAAGTACTCTAAAAAGCTTTTCGTAAGGGTTTGCACCAAGGTCAAATTGGCGTATGTCTCATGCACAAAAAATATCTGAAATTGAGATTAAGAAAATATTAAGTTATTGTTTTAAAATGAGGAAATGAAAGAACGAAGTATTTTAATATCACAAACGTATATTTGATGATATACAAAATTTAAAGTATCAAATAAAATGAAAATATCACATGTTCTTTCAAAGGTACATTGTGCATGTATGAAATATAATTTATCTGACCTTTCTGTTGACTTGTCGAGAAAGTAAGGGTTTATGGCTGTGAATTCTGCGAATGTTGGTATAATGCACCATATTTATCTTCTTTTCCTTAGGAATTAAATTAAATAGTTTATAAATCAAAAGGAATAAATAGATAAAAGCAGTTTCTTTAAATCTTACGTCGTATCAAATATGAAATTATATATATATATATATATATATATATATATATATATATATATATATATATTTATATATATATATATATATATATATATATATATATATATATAAAATATTAGCTTGTATATAAAAATATACACACTGACCAACTGTTTAGCAATTATTGAATCAAATGCATGTACTTACAAGGCTGTGTATCAGAATTTTAAAGTTGTTGATTGTGCTATTTATGGAGTTTTTGATGATATCCAAAGAGACAATATGATTACATGATATTTCTACATTGTTGCTTTTCGCATTTTCTCCAATATCACATGGTGAACAAATTTCACTTGCTACTGTCAATTGCAAAACGATGACTGAAACGCCAAGAAATGCTGTAACAAATCATGAAATCCTTGAGAGGAAGATAACTCGTTGTTGTAAAATCGAAAGTAGAGTATTATAGTTAAAATACAATTATGCTCAAACGGGGGGAAAGTTTACAAGCCAATAATGCCAAAACTAATGCAAACTCACCCAATACCATGTTTTGATTCTGCTTGGTCGGTATCTCGCCATTGCTTGTTTTTATAGTCTGGTTCTTGATGAAAACCCATTGTCTTGGAATACTGGTAAATGAGTCACCCTCCCCGCCAAAATAGAAAAAAATCCCCATGTTATCCAAGATAAGTCGAAGTACAAGAATTTCAAGTAGATTATTTTATACAATAGTTTCTATTTATTTGTCTTCCTTTTATTAGTTAAGAACAATCAACCGTAATTGTATGTTAAATTTCATTTCTATATCAAGATTTTATGCCAAGACGTCATGATGAAAAAACATTAACTGAATGCTTTAATTATAATTGATCAGGTGAAGAATATATTTTAAGATATATGTTTTAAATTTTACTCTCAGTTGACTTAATATGCTTTCATCATGTGAAAAGTGAAGAAAATAACAGACTGAAGATATTTCAGATAATAAATTAAAAACCACTTAAACGCTATAATTCTCAAATATTTTATTTTTAATCTTTGAAAAAAAACACAAAAACAATAACATACAAAGTAATTCATTTGAAAAACTTATTTATAATACTTTGTAAATACTATTTAACAAGAACGTATAATAGTGTGGGTATAAGTCTGTAAACTATATATATGACTTAAAATGCAAGATCTATTTGTAAAACGAAGGCGGAAAAACTCGATAGTCTCATGTTCACAACATGGCACTTCGCCCAGAAGCTCTGTTGTAAGAATCTGAATGTTCACTATTGAAGGCAAGATGAACCTGGATATGAACGGCGAAAAATCATGCGGCACCTCTCCTCGGCTAGTTTTTAGTATTTCTTCCTCGTGCAAAAACAACATGAAAATTTCCATCCGATGTATGACCAAAGGTAAGTTCTATAGATGAAATACGAAAAAAAAATCATAAGTTGACCATATTGTTCTAATTTTAATAAATTGTGTACGAGGGAATTCATGGATATAAAAATCAAAACAAAATATGTATACGAGGTTTCGTATTTACCATACCTCGAATGAATCGAGCTGTCTTGATACCGGACATCTGTTATTTGGTATTATGTAGGATAATGGAAGATTGTCTTGCTTTAACTAAAATAAATGAGTAGAAATAATGTCATTTGTGTCCTTTGATCGTAATCATTTAATTATTTGTCATCTCTAGTCCGTATTTTTTTGCACCAAATAAAACATTGACATTGAACACGTAAGACCTTAAAACTGATTTGCATTTATTTGTGGTCGTTATTTGGACAAAGTTACGCAGATAATACATCAAATGGAAAATGGGAATCTATTTAATCAAACTGTTTTCAAACCATAGCAAATTACTCGTGTTATTAAACCCGCTGAATCTTTTTTTTCATAAATTATTTAAACGCTGTAGAGTTCTCTTAAAATGACATTTTTTGGGGGCAGTGACTTCCTGTTCAAAATATTAAGGAAAATTTATTAGGCTATTTGTTTGATGGAATAGGAATTTTTTGCAAATAGTTGTAAATTATTTTATTTCAAGTTTATTTAATTGTGATGCCCGTGATTTAAACAGCTTTTCCTGATTAAAAATACATATCAAATATATCAAACCCGATGACTAGAGATGTACAAAAAACCTATCATAAGCACATTTAAATAGTAGGACATGCACCCTTTGTATTGTCTTTATTAAAGCCAGTAAACTCATCCCAAAAAAGATAACAAAGTTCTATGATTTCGAAAGTCTTAAAAGTTGTTTGTCTAAAGTCAGACACCCTTTAACAATGTGTACGATTGCTACACGTTTGTGATGTTCGATTTGCCGCAAACGTAACTTTAAATTTGTCGCCTTTTTAAAGAACAATCTATTTTTCTATAGACATTGACATGACAGTCTCTTCTAAAATGACAAAATTTCTTCGAGAAACAGGCAAGAACGAGCTAGTGAGTTGTTTTTTTTTTAATTTATCCTAAACGTGAACAGTTTTCTGAAATGCTACATGGTAATTTTTACGTTGTATTAAACTTTGAGAAAAATTCATCCGTTTATGGGCCATGAACCAGCAACCAGTCTTGAACAAGTGCTATACACTACTTTGAGAGACGTGCGGCACGTCTACTTTTTCGAATGAACATTAATTTAGGGGAATCAGTTACTTTCTTTAACTGTGACTTTTCATTCGCGATTCGATTCGCAACGCTATCAAGTAAATGAATACACATTGTTTCGTGGAAAAAATACCACATATAACTAACCAAATGTGTTTGCCATTACATGTACTACAATTTTTCAGACTGAGTGTCGTTCAAAACCATCCCCTACCACCTAAACAAATTACTTACCATTTTTCGCAGTAGTGAAGAAATAGAACGGTGTAATAGAGTCATGTGTGGTAACACAGCTCTGCAGTTTTCTACCGTGTCACGAAGTGGGGTCGGTAACACTGGAGTTACAACCACCAACAGAACTGTAATATAACACCATACCATACATGTTTTACATAGTAAATATAGTTCGTAGGGTCTATGTTCACTACACTTTCATACAAAAAGGTATTTAATCTTAAAGATTAGATTTCATGTTAAATCTTCCTTTTCAAAAAGCACATTTGTATAATGTTTTGCACTATTATCAAATTCTAATAAACATACCAGGGTACCTGAACATCATCTAGCAGCAGCGATGAATTTGATAATGTGACATAAGAAATCAATATGTATGATTTGATGAACAGAACATTTCAGTAATGAGTGCATTACTTTGACTTCAATTTAATTACTTTACAATTGTGTTTTATTTTTTTTCCTTAAACACTTCCTTATCAAAAATTTGGATAAATGTCGATTGCTTGCCGACTCTCTACTTTTTTATCTAAAGATGTATAATGACATTCTCTAGCAATTATAATCTATATACGTAAAAAAAAAGCAAAGAGTATCAATAAAACAAATTTCATATTTTAAGATTAAAAAAAGATGATTAATAACAATTACTTACTTGCATGAAGAATAATTTTCCGTTTCATTGTATAGAAATAAGTTAAATAAAAGAGTGATAACAAATTATCTGTGAGTGTTTCGATTTCTGTCTAGATTTATATAAGCATTGTCTGTGTTATATTTCAAGGAAAAGCCCAGTGGAAAAACAATTACTTAAAGCTGTAATTTAATGAAACACAATATTTTACATGGGTCGCAATACCTTATTGGATTATTGTAGTATGGGAATATGACAATTTTCAAGAATGCCTATCCCTTGTTTCATATCTTTTTTCCATAGTATCAGACAGCTAAGCATTGGTGTATCACGTTAAAAAGAAAGAAAATGATATAAAAATATATTTTCTATTTAGATTTTAGGTAAACGCTTTTGTTTGAAGAAAATTAAAGTACATTTGATTCTGTTTCCTAGTATAATGTATCAAGAAAGAGATTAATTGTCGTTATATATAACAGTACAAATTGGATACATTCGTGTCGATCGATTACCTATGTTGCATACATTCCGTCAAAAGGTTTTGTCAGTACAATTACAACTCACCTACATTTACCTTTCTTCGGTAGAAAAAGATAAATGTTTGTTCAATTGATTGATTTTTTGAAAACATCATTTCGTTTTAATGATAACCAATGTTAAAAAGATTATACTTGTATTAAAGTGTGTAGGATTTATTTTATTATAACATGTAGCTGTATGTATATACTGGTACTGTGCTATAAAAAAGAAACAAATAAAAACAATGTAGCTATGTTTAATTATAGATTTTGCAATCTTGACTTTAGGACATTCTTTAACCAAAATCAGATTTATATTGTGTTGTCCTCCTATAATCTCTTACGTTATTAATTATTTTATGACATTCCCCAGGCAGTGCGAGGATAAAGATAGTTGATCGTCATCATTAACCTAACAATTGTGAACCTCGATTAAAAGATATTATTACTGTGATAACATTATAAAATTAAAATAAAGCATGCAATATTCATAGGTTTGGATGATAGATAAGTTTAATCCCATGTTAAAAATCATAAGAAGAAACAAACCTGTCATTCTATAGTTTAAATGTATGTCAAAACCCTGTATTTTATGGATCAATGGGACAAATTTAAACCTATCCAAATTGAACTGTCATCTTTTCTACGAAATAGGTAGTGAGATATCTTGGAGGGGATTAAAAAAGAAACTCCCCTTTAAATACTACACATATCAAGTAAAAACTGGTCCGTATCTGAATAGTTTAATTTCAAATAGTTTAAATATTTGAAATACAGAAGTCATGAAAAATTTACATAGTAAGCAAACGGGGTCTTTCTTGATATGATGCATCAACATAAACTACATGTTCGGAAAAACTTGCATGTAACCTAACCAAATTTATAAAATATTGAAATGTATTACTGAAAACTTTCTTCTTTACACAGTTTGTTGTTAAAACAATGCAAGCTGTACGAACGGTCCTTTATTATAACATGTGGTAATATGCAAAACAGTTGCACATTGACTCTACTTTTACCATATTCAATTTGTACATAAATTTCGTTGGTTGATGCAAACCTTCTGTTCTTAACAACATTAAATTTTAATGAGACCGATAGGGACTCGTTTCTGGTTTTTTTAATGAATGATTTATCTTAAATCCTTGGCTAATTGATTACCGCCCACACTTCTTAAGGCGTATTTGAATTCACTGAAGGGTGTACTTTAAAACAAAACAAATTCATCAAACCTATTAAGATTCATTCTAGCTGTTTGTGAAGAATATTGATTTCTCTCTATACATATGCATACAAAATCCATCAAGTCTCCCAAATTGCGTCAAATGTTCAATATGGAACAAGGTTAAGATATTTAAAGATAACTAAAGAATGCGGAGATTTAAAGAACACTTAAGAACGCTGTTGCCTACATTTACTGCTAGAGTTTTCGTTTTATGAATCACCTTTAAATTTTAGTTTTTTCGATATGTTTGTATCATTGTCATTTTTTTATTTTCTATAATACGTTCGCACCTCTTACTTTCACACTTATCAAGTAAAATTTCGTCAGATGTTTTATGCGATTGTAGGGGAAAATACTTTTTCCTAAAGGAAATTTCTATAGTTTCTATAAAACATTACAAACACAAAATGCCATAAAACATTGAGTTTTTAAAACATTTCTTCGGTTTTCGTCAGCAAAAGTTAAAATCAGTACTATGTAAATACTATTTTCAGGAAAAGAATCTTAAGCAATATATATAAGAAAAACAAACTAAGTCGAAAATCTATCAACAAAAATCAAAGGGTTTTCAATTGCCTTTTAAAAAAATAATGAAATGTAGAATATTCCTTATTATCAAGATAACTGAAAACTCATGATTAATAAAAGTACATTAAGTACAATAAGTGCGTATAAATATCTATAAAGTTCAGAATGTTTTTCTTACCCTAAAATCATCCCATCAACACCTGTGTCGGTTTGTCATTATTGTTTACGGTGTGTTCGTTTGGAGCCTAGTACAGAAGAGATCGCCGATGAGTCGTGTGGATATGTTCGTGCATAAGAATTTTATATTAATGTGTAATCTTTAGCTTGTTTTTTCCTTGTCTTCTTTCTTTTTTTTCAGTACACATCAAGTAAATACCAGAAATGATTAAAAAACGATAAAATGCATAAACAATACACTGATTTATAAAACAGTTAAAAAGGGGAAAGCTAAAAAGGAAATACATATACATGATAGCAGTTTGGTTTGAACAAAAGTGAATCATTTGATGAAATGTTGCCTTTATTACATTTAACTACAATTACATGTTTCATGGTGCAAAAAGCTCCGATGATTGATATGAACTCTGCTCAACAAAAATATCTCTATAGTAATGAAATGTGAAATAAATTTAATATAGTAGCGGGAAAAAGTGTGAATCTATTCTTTTTTTCTTCAAAGGAAGTAGTGGTCATTATAATTTGTCTAAATGAATTCAGAGAAAAAAGAAAATAAAAAAAATTAGCTAAAATTTATACCAATGGTTTCATACATTTGCCTTTTATCAAATTCAACCCTTAACAATAACTGAAAAAGTTTAAAAAAAAATCAACAAATCTAACAGAGAAAAGATTAAAAATAAAACGTAAAAATTGAATGTAAAATATTTAAACGATTCTTAAAATCTGTTTATTACACTACTATGCTCTTTCAGGAGTAGTCTTAAATTTTAAATCATCATTTTAAGTTAATTATTGATTTCAACAACGCATGTTCTACAATAGTGAATATTCAATATTTATGCAATGATCGGCAGATTATATTGTTACCCTTTTGGAAAATAAAATGTCGGCAATGGGTTTGCGAAATATCAAGTGACGTAATTTAACTTTACTAATTAAATAAAATGTGTAGAGTGTATAACTTTAAGCATAAACGGAATTGGGTTTTTTTTCACCATGAATCATGCATATGGATTGCAGAGTAATACAAAAACATACTATTTCAAAGACATACAAATGGATATGTAGAAATATTCTTATCGTAGACACTGTAAAAATTGACCTTTAAAATTTGTTTTTTTTAAACTGAATTTAGTGAGCTTATATCTACATTTATACTTCAAAGATTCCCATATGCAAATTCGGTAAGGACAATTACATTATTTTGCACAAAACTGAAAACATCTTTAATATAAAAACAATGTGCAAAATTTCATCTTACATGTACATGCATCAAACATTATTTAACGAATACGTAACGTGTAAATTACAGTCATGCGAAAATGTACGATAAGATTAAGTAAATGACCATGAAACATTTATCTCAAGGTAAGTCTCTGATCTAGCACAGATGTGAATCGGTTCTGTAAATTCAGGGGGAGCTCAAAATAAGGTTTGATGCTTAGTGACGTTATAGTACAATTTTTGTCGACCATATTCTCAAACATTGTGTTTACTTTTACTATGCAAGTTGACTCGAAATCTATTCAATACATAGACATCTTCATACTTCAAAGTTTTTCAAAACAATTAACATGTTGATCAGTAATAGTATTAAAACATCAAGTTCACGTGTTAAGAATATTGCTTTTTTTTCTCCAATAGAAAGATAATTGAAAAACTATATTTTTTATGATTTGTTCATTATACCTTCATAACAAATTAAAGCAAACAACTGATCATCAAACATACATATTCGCTACCATAGAACCAGTACAAAAGACAAAAGTAAAGAACATGGATTACCAGTTATTAACGATAGTACACTCTGTTTGTTTATTGATATTAAACTTTTCATCAAAAGATCTTCAAACTTTCTTACGACCAACAAATACATGAGCATGAACAATTTTTGGATAAAATCTCGCATTGCTTAATACCACTAGGGTATTTCATTATAGTGTATGTTTGTTGATGTGCTAAAGTATGAGTGTGTGCAAAATCTTGTGAGCAAGATAAACATTAGACAGATGCATGTCAATTTTTATGTACATTTACAATGTGATTAAAAAAACATCAAGTCACAATAAATAAAATTTCGCTGTTTGGTAGTAAAATATAAGGTTACAAAAAGCCGTAAGCATTAATTTTATAAACGTTTCATATTGCAAAGATTTTTTCCGCCTGCCTTGCGCTGTCCCATTTTATTTGTTTAAGGTTAGAAACCTGGTTTGCTTTTACATATAATACAGCTTAAAACAGCTTAAATGTTAGTTGGCAAATATGCTCTTAAATGTGTTCTTTTAGTAGCAAATATATGCCGTATATGATTGCAATTGGGTTTTTTTTACAACCTTTGAACTTTCGAAATATAGTGGCATAAAACCACTAATACATAAAATAAGACAATGTACTTCAAAGAGTGAATAAACCTGACATTTTCATAAATTATTGGAAATCAAAATCCTAGCAATATACACACCTCTGATATATGTACAATTGATCTGCAAAAGAACAACTTCCTATCTTGAAAACTGTAGGAAGACTTATCCGTACAATGAGGGGACCCTATATGCAATATTTTGCCAAAAAAATGACACAATTTCAAAAGCTGGTATTTTTTTTCATAAATTATCGGAAATCAAAATCCTAGCAATATGCACACCTCTGATATATGTAAAATTGATCTGCAAAATAACAACTTCTTATCTTGAAAACTGGAGGAGAAGTTTTCCGTACAATGAGGGTACTCTTTTGGCAGCTGCCCGCCGCCCGCCTGCCCGCCCGCCATTTTCATCATTTTAATAACCGGATTTTTCCTTCGGAAAACCCGGTTAAATAAAACTTTAATATTGTTTTATAGATTGATGTATCGAGTTCGCTTTCATTTAAACTTTATAACAACTGTACATATGCAATATGCAATAATATTAACTGCATACTTCGTAATAAAACTGCGCCATTATATTGTTTTTCTCGGAATAAAAAAAATATGCATGGACACTTTTCCAAGAAAATGAGCCCTTCATTGAGATTTCAATTAATATTCAGATTAGAATTAAAAGAATAGATTTTTTTGGTCATTTATGTCATTTGGCAGAAACGACAGAGGAACGTTATGTATGTAAATGCTTTTTCAAAATAAGTTTAAAAACTTTGATTTGCATTGAAATATCGTTTTTAAGTCATCACATTTTTTTTTCAATTTTAGGAAATAAAATGATAAAAATATATTCTTTTTATTGACATTCATAAATATCCCACAAAACGTAAACTGTGTTTATCCGTATAAGAATAGTTCTGACTTTAAAAGATATAATATAATAAATAAAAATTTAGTTATTATATCTTCAAATGCAAAGATTATAACAAATAAAACAATGGGGCTATATACCGAACGTAAAAATGACGTTGATGAAATCATAACTTAACGTCGCAAGGTGAACCACGTAATAGGTAAGAAAATCCATAACTTTAAATGCCAAATAAAGATATTTGTCGTACTAAGTGGATCTTCATGAAACATCATAACTTTAATATTCTGACAAGTATATATATATTAAAATCCATAAAAATCTGGAATTGTGAAATAATGCCATAAGGACCCTTTTCTCATGGGCGCAATCATATAATTATGTATAAATTTTTTTTCAAATCTTAAAGTTGCACCGGCCGTTTTTTTAGCAGGTCAAACGTCTGATTTTCATTTCACCTTGGTATTCGAATACAGATGTATTTTTAGATTACAACTAACAATCAGAGATTGACGACTATTTGAATCAAATTACATACTTGACAATGAATCATATTCCAAAAGTCTGTACATGTTACACCTTAATGGCAATCTTTTTTCTAAGTTTTCTACGAGGGCATGAATTGCACTTGACAATATGACTATAGTTTCATTAATTATGACTGAATTAAAAACACATGGATTTTAATCTCAATATCTAAATGATTGGAAATATTTACGGTTTAATGAAATAATTAGAGAGGTTGAGATTTAAAACGTGTACGGGTACGCGTACGTGTGTTAAAACTACATGTACACGTACATGTTTTTGTAATTTATCAGTTGAGATTTCTTAACTTGTAGGATATAAATGTGTACGTAAATCGACGCAGTTTTGTGACATGAATTTATTTAGTTAATTCCAAAAAAATGGTAAATTTCTTATCAATTTTCATGCAAATGAAGTTTAAAAATCTATATAATGTATCACAAGAATACATTCACTCATCAATAAGATTTTATTTGTTGTATAAAGCTATACGTTTGTACTTACGTGTAGACGACACTCTACAAGTTTAGAGAACGTGTAGAAACCATGTCGTCACAAAAACTGATGACGTAATACGCGAAGAATTTAGGTGATTCCCCTAGTTCACGTACACGTACCCGTACACGTTTGAAATCTCAACCTCTCCATTAAAACAATTAGATGAAACATATTCAAAAACACCTTAGATAAGTAATAGGAGTTTAGTTTCTTTCCAAACTATTGTTCAAAGCGAAACAACTCTAACAGAATTACATAACTGTATTTTAGAGGAACCGTATTAATAAATGTATGGTCATTTATAATGTACAGTTATTCTTTAAACGACTAAGTGATCAACAAATAATTTCTTTCATATGAAGAATTGTGTTCAATTGTATTGGTTTTATATGTTTGACGTGCAGACTGCATGTACTTGAGCTTTCCATTCTCGTTAATACTCCTTTGACTTTTCCAAGAAAGTGTTTCCTTTTGAAACAGAAACAAACTAAATATTGTGAAAAAAGTCGAATCGGTCATTTTGTTTCAAAACAATGCAAAATATTTTTTTTAATGTGTCAATTTAGCCATTTGAAAAAGTGAACATAATAAATTCATAGATGGCAAAACCTTTTTCCTGCTTAATAAAGACGTTTATTTGCCATATACGCATTTTTACTTTCCATTGCACTTAATACACCAAGATATGATTTTCTAATAGTTGTTCTAGAACGCCAAGGCAGCCCCCCCCCCCCCCCAAAAAAAAAAATAGGTGGGAACTTTAAGTACGTTATAGCTTAGGATCGGCGATAATTCACTCAAAGACACTAAATGACGCATTATCCTCAACATGAACAAGGTCAAGTAAGAGATGAATGAATACTATCAGTTATCCAGGATCAATCAATGGTGTCGTTGGATCTACACCGGGTGTTTTCCAAACACCCGTAGGCCAAAACAAACAACCCAGTGTAAATTTCCGAACACATTTGATTGGACCTTGATTTATTTATAAAGAATCTATTTCCTATGTAAACTTAAAAAATATGTTTCCCATGTCTATTCAAGGATGTACTACACTTTCAAGATATACCATTTACGCATTTTATGCATTGTGACGTCATATTTCATGCATTATGATAATAGTTTTGACTTTTGAATAAAAAATGTTACCTTGATAAAGTAAAGGGAAGACGTAGAATCGTATATAGATAACGTAAGCAGCTCAAATGAAACTATGATAGTAAATAAACATCGAGTAAACAAAATTTAGCATTTTACAGACAAAGTTTGGCATAACTAGACTTTTTATTATACTTAAACGTTGAAATAATAGGGGATGGATTTTGGATTTGTCCTGATACTTTTCTATAAAAAATGAAGCTTAATAAAGAGGCGATAAATAAGTTTATTTTATGTTTTTGATCACTACATCATTTTTTGGCAAAATACTGGAAAAAACATTGTTGGCATACTGAGCCTGAATATAATTAAATTGTGAACACTGGTAAATATATATTCCTAATCCCTTTCTTCGGATTCATATGACAAAAACTACTATTTTATTACAGAATTGCGAAGAAAGAAAAATTTGAAGCGATAAAATCAACCAACCTGAAACCATGTTCATGTACCTAATGAGTTTCATCGCCCAACAGTAATGAAGGTACTCACTACATCAAACCTATACTTTTTAAGACACTATATGGCGATTTAAATGTTTTGTTATTTTTTAATATTGATTAATTTGGTTAAATATCATCTTGCTTCATTGGTCGAATTGTCGCTTAAAGTATCGTTCATATTTACTGAATTTTGAAAATCATTTATGATTATTTTTATCCAAACTCGCATATGTTTCGCCTAATTGGCTTATTTTCTTTCTGTGCATCATGCTTTTAAACACAATCAAGTTATTCTTTTGCTGATTTAAGAAACTATTTGAAGGTTTAGTTTGACACCATATTATACAACCGTAGATACAAGCGCTGAATCAAGCACAGACACAATATAGACAGTGATTGATTTCTCGAGCAATTACATTTCATTACATTACATCGTATGCAAATAAACCCCATTAAATCTAATGTGTAATACTTACTTCAATACGGATAATAAACGTGAGCCATAGGTTTTTTCCAAAACAAAAAACACTATTCTGAAAACACGAGAGAAACAGGAGAATAAATGCTTAAAAAGTTCATTGTAACACACTGTATTTAATTACAATAAATAGTCTGCTTTAACCAAATTTGAGCCAGCTTGCCCTTTGAAAATTCTATTGTTTAAACATAAAATACATGATTTCTAAAATAGTTGGCTTTATTAGAAAAGTTGTATGTCATGTATAAAGGAAAACAAAACAAAAAAGCCTAAATTTGTTTTTACTACAAAGAGCATTAAGTTCACATTAAGTTCAACATTAAGATGTACATCGGGGGGAGGGGCGAAGGGTGCTGTTTTCTTTGATATCATCGATAATGTTTTACTATTGAAATTTGAATATTAAGGTACTTCACTACACCGAAACTTATACTTTTTAAGACACTACGTCACAAGATGGCGATTTAAATGTTTTGTTAAACTGTTTGTATCAATCGATTCAGATGTACATCGGCATAGCCTAGTGGTTAAAGTATCAGACTTGTGATCATGAGTTCGAATCCGCCTGGGGCTTTTGTTTATATTCACTGAATGAAATTTTTAAAAATATCATTTTTTTTATCTAAAATTGCACCTTTTTTCGCCTATTTGACATATATACTTCTTATCCATCATACTTTCTATCATAATCAAGTAATTCTCTGCTGATATGATATTTTTTTCAAGGTGTAGTGAGGCACCTTAAGGGTAAAGGCATAATAATTCGTTTTCTTTTTGACATTTTGAGATTTTATAACGGTACTCGGTAAACTTTAAACTTTATTTTTTCGTAAAATTCAGTCTTTATTCATGGATAGAAATCTAGAAATTGTTTTAAAATAAAAATGATTGCATTTGAAATGTTTAGTTTGTGTAAACTCTCTTCCTTCTATGGTTAAAAACGCAATAATATAGAAAATGTATTTAAATATATAGACCAATTGTTAAAAGTAGTGATCAATTTGAGGCAATTTTAGCTACTTTAATTCATTATTTTTCTTTTTAAACTCATAGAAAGAAGTATATGTAAAGAACAATATAAATATAACTTTTTATTTAACATCACTTATGAGAAAAAATGTACATTCTTTCTTTCAGTGTCCTTGTTGTTTAATAAAGGCATGCAATATAAGTTACTGTCTTACCGAATCGCATCCAACGTGGAGAATTCGACGAATAATCTACTGGATGATGATTTGATACAAAAAATGCACATAGTCAGTTTGTTATTCGGATTAAGCTATTCTGCAGACTAAATTATACTAGATGTTAGTGTGAACAGATATAAAGTTACCTCATATTACATAAGCTACAATATTCGGTACAAAAAAGTGTTTGCTATTTACAAATGTACAAAACATGCACTAGTGTTGAAGAAACTTTTTTAACAAACTATAACGAATTCTCCAAAGTGGTTTTGATTAAATATTTAAGAAATAAAGTACGAGTTTTCGTGAATGTTGCTGAATAACCTCCGAGGTCGAGAAATTTGTTTTGAAATATAAAAGCCGAGGCTTTTATATTTCAAACAACATTTCGAGACCGAGGAGGTTATCCTGCAACATTCACGAAAACAGGAACTTTATTTCTATTCTACTAACAGCTCAGTATTTCTACAGATCGTTTCTCTTATAGAGAGACGATCTAGATCATTTTGACGGCTGTTCCGTGTAACCCCAACGGTTTTGTTAGTAATGTTTACTTGTGTATCCATCAAAGGAATCATATGCAGACGACAGACTTTTTCTTAGGATTTTAATACTCTTCACTTATTTATAAAATATCTTTGAATCATATTCCTAATATTTTAAGGGCAATTTAATACGATTAAATCTACTACACGTTATATATTTTATGTAAAAACACGCTGTGAAAATGTGCTAAGGAGGTCCTAGGAACAGCCGCATTGATCTCTTAAAAATAAAGATTTGAGGCAATACACATTGTTTTGGCGGGAACTAACACGTGAAATTGACATGGTTTTAAAACTTTTTACGGTTTGAAGTTGTACTTCCATGATCAGTGCGAGACAAATAGGTATTTCTGATCTGATAATTTACTGATGACGTTCGTGGTATATTGGAGAGTAATGTCCGCGGCATCTCTTTGATCTCGGCAATAACTGTAGAAGAATGATACATACATCTGATTTACTACAACGTTAGACAGTCTAATCAATTTGTGATACTCAATTTATTAACGATAAAAAAGACCAAAGATATATAAAACTTTAAAAGGATGCGACATAAAGCAGCGGTGTTTTTCCAGAGTGAATCCTCTAGACATTGTCTTAATGGTTTATTTTACATTGTCAAGACGTTTGTATTATTTTTTATGTGGTATATTAAATTCGTTTGTCTCTTTTAATCGTAAATATTCGAGTCCCTGCTCTTCAACTTGCAATAATTCGAGAACATTGTCACTTATAGATAATGATCTACAGCCAAAATATTTGATCTTTTATGGAAATGTATTATGTATAATAACATTTTTTATATATATAATCCAAATTGAGCTTAATGTTCAGTTATTTTTTAATCTGAGCAGGGCTCGAGGTTCGACTATTTATTATCTCAATAATATTTGCTTAAGTTATGTACACAAATCTAGTATGAATTAACGTAGTGGAGAAACTAAATTTCCCGTACTTTCGGCATAGAATGCTTCAGATGGCACGTTCTTTTCTAATTGGGTCAACAATCGAAAGACATTAAACACCTTCGCCTTCTCGGCTTTAAAAAAACATAAATATGATCATATATTTATTTTATCCACTTTGGGGTAACCAGCACTCCACATGCGTAGGTTTCCATTCCAGTAAGTATCAACATTTCAATTCAGCAACAGGAATTGTTAATTGATTTTAATAAAAATCAAAAGGGAAGCATGCTCAAGTTTTGAGCAGAAATCTTTCTCAGTTTTTCTTTTCCCATGTTCTTCATTAGGAATGCTTTAGTTAGATATTTTGACTGATCATCCAGAGTATCAGTGTCGGTGTCCCATTTTTATGTTCTGTATATAGTTGCTGTCTGTAAATTCGTTTTCAGGACCACAATGTGAACTAGTTTTGTAAACTAATTGTGCTATCCTATATAAATAAAGGACATTATTCTTATTTATTATTATTATGTAAAAAACATAACACACTACTCTTTAACATGCAAACAAAATTCAGGCCATGTTCCTGCTAACCTGGACATTAAATGCTGAATAAATTTCAAACAAAACACTTGCAACTGTGTATTGGAGTTCAATACGAAAATGGAAGATTAAAACATCTACTTCAAAACGATTTTTAGTACTTGAGTTTACAACTAGAATTGTGACTCCGTATTTTTCATATACTATAGTAACTTCACAACTGACATTCAATTTAAACTGACCATTAAAAAAATATATCCCAACGAGGTATTTAAAATATTAAAAATAGAACAATAAAATTTTAAAGAAAATTGAACGGGAAGATTTTAGCCTCGTCTATAAGACACAATAATTTCAATTGAGGTTAAGTGATTATTCCTTGTTTTACCGGACAATGTCTTTATGATTAGAACATGTATCTTGATAAACTGTGAAATGAAATTTTGTGACTGAAATACCATATTTCTAGACAAGAAGCTGTCGCGGTTTCTACATGCAGTTTTCTTTGATATGACGTAAACCAAGAAGATGTTTGCAAACCTCAAAAACCCAAACGTCTGCTCACGAGAGATCATCATATTAACTATGTCCTGCACGTGACCTGCACATAATCAATATTTCGTATAATGTTCTTTTTTGTATTGTTCAATGAATATATATTCAAAATAAATTTAAATACATTAGCTAGTAGCAATTTAAATTAGTTTGAATCAATCAATGTTTTGACATACCGACTTTGAACATTATCGATGAAATCATATGCCCATAACCTTCTATATAAACAACCGAAATATAATGTCTGATATTTTACATGCAATTACAACTATTATTCTCTGTAACAGTTTGGGTGAGAAGAATAAAATATTTTCTCAGCAGTTGATTAATAAAAAAAAAATGATATTTGGCCATTCAGGGAAGGACCATTTTTTATGTTGGGCCTGCCAATACAAAAAATGGAACTGGAGAAAATAGTAGTAAAAGGGACAGAATATCTAAGTCCAAATAAGTTCTATGGGCATACCAAACATTCAAGTAATGCAAAGTACACATGTGTTTTTATTCTTTGAATACTTTACTGTCGCAGTGATAGTCCTATTATTCATAAATTCATAAATTCAGACTTGTTTTTTCCTTACACTTTAATATCATCTGGGACATATGTCCCATAAATTGACAATTAATAATAAATAACTCTTCGATGTGATATGCAAAATTCATTGATCAATTTAAGTTTGTCATCTTATGGCTTCTGTTGTTCCTCTCTCAAATCCTCGAGAACATTATCACTTATAGACACAGATTCACTGTCAAAACTTTGTGGATTTGTAGAAAGGAAGGATTTATCATGAGGCGGTAAGTAATTTAAATCGAGATCGGCATTCTGTTGCGATCTTAGGCTCGGAGTTCCACTGTCAGATTCCCTTATGAAATCATTACTTACGTTGAGTTTAAGGGACTTCATTTTCTCGTTGGGAGATGAAAAATTGCTATTTGATCGTTCATGGTGATCGTAGAATGAATAGCGCTGTATTTGCCTAAATCTTTGGCTTTTCCTGCATTTACAGCTAAGGATGTTACGGAAGGCACGTTTGAATTCTTTGCTTGAGAAGCCATAAATCACTGGATTCATCATCGAGTTACAGTAACCGAGCCAGAAAATCACTTTGAACAAATCCTCGGGGGGTGAACATTTACTACACAATGCACCTGAAAGTAAAAAAATCAACACAGAACTGTTTAAATATTATAACATGATGTTGAAAGAAAAAAATGCGAATTGTTGCTCTCTCATGATCATTCTGTGAAGCAATGTGGCAAGTACGCAAATTAGAAATATTATATTTCGCTCATGATAAATATTTAATTTCAATATGCTGTAAAAATGTAATTAGTTTCGTGCATAATAATGTTACGTGGCAACAGATCTGACCTTCTGAATAGGTGGTCTTTCATATAAGTGTCCTTAACGATTTGAAATCGAAAATCTGATAAGAAGATACAATAACTAATGAAATACATGTAGTTGATGTGGCGCATATTCATCGACTTGTACTATATGTATAAGCGTCTGTATGTCAAACTGTAATCAGTATTCGAGTATCATAACGATAATTTTAGGTCTCTGGTTCTAAGGAGATGAAAATTGGATTTCAAAGCAAGGCTCTTTTAATACCTTTTGGTAATACAACCGTAAAAAAGTAAAAGTGATTAACACTGGCATTTGAAATCCCGTGTCATTGAAAGCCAATACCCTCTACACTCAACGCCCCAGCCTAACGAACTAATAGTAGAAATTTCTGAATGAATGAACCGCATTACTCGATCCTGGCCTTTTCAAACCAAGTGGAGCGAAAATTATTTTTTTTTACATTATACATGTATCTCTCTATCAACATGATGTTATTTCTAGTTTAGAACCTTAAAAATGTTTAGCCTTCTCATTTTCTTTCGCTTTAAAGACTGATACGACAGTTTAACAAGTGTGATATTTGCGTAACTTGTACTGAAGCACTTAAAATGTGGCTAGAAATAGATACATTTGACTTTCCTATCCATTCGTCGTGTATCGGACACTTCCTTTTTGGAGAACTCAGCTATGTTTGAAAGTCTAAGTTGAAACAAGATAGCAACTGTGTATTTAATATTATTGTACTGGGTATAAAGGGTCGGAGACATTTTTAAAAGATAATGTCTTGTTTATTGTTAAAGGGGTAGTGAAGATATAAAAAGGTTCAGCACAACTGGCGACCCAATAAACGTTGAAAAATACAGCCATTGAAAATGACAGTAAAAATCAATTAACAAAACAGTGTCTGCTGTCAAATCACATTAAGTTCAAAGTGAATGAAAAAAAAACATAGTAAATATAGGTTCGTTAAAAAAAACTTGAAATAAATAACCTCAGTCTGTAAACAAGTAACTCTCTTTGGCGGTCCAACATATAATTAAACGACATAAAATATTTTTAAAAAAAAACCCTATTGTTTCAAAATCGTTAACCTGGAATGTAGAATGTTTCACGCATATAGCCACATCTTTTATCGGAGTTATTATCTTGATGCCCATAAAGACTTTGGGCTTTTCTGTCACTTCGATTCTTTTATCAGTATTTCTTGTCTGTTTGCCAACAAAATTAAATTTTCCTATTACTGTGCAATAACTTTTGATGAAACCACAAAGACAATATAAATTTTGCTTGAACAATAGAAGCTCTCTATATCTATTTTCGTATTTCATTAAACTGTCTGGTTTTGGTCCATTTTTTGTTCCTGTGTTCAAGAATAAGGCAGAGTTGCACCGCAGTATTATTGAGTTCCGAGTGTCATGGTAGTAAAACGATGCCAATAATTTCAGTTTAATAACAAAACATCAAAAAAGAAAATGCAGAATTTTCTGTTGGCTATATTTTCAGCTTGCATCTAGAATATAATGACAGCTGAATGCTAAAAATAATAATCGTGGAAAAAAAGTTACAGAGCTCGCGTAATAAATGGAAATCCAAACATGGAAAGGAAATTCGCAGACGTTTATGGTTATACTATTCTCTTCCCTGTTTCATATATTCCTTGTTGTAATTTCACACCTGTAACATTTCTGTAAGATATTAGAAATGTTTCCTTGCTCATTCGCCGAATTCCCATTAAGTACCCTGCTACATTTTCTTTTCTTATTACCAACAACATAGTGTCTGGAAATCGGGTTCAACAAGTATATTAAATTAAATGGGTATGAATTTTCTAACTAAATGACGTCGAATAGAAGTAAATATGTTACGTCCAGGTACTTCTCAATGCAGATGTGGAAAAGTACATGTATGCATAAACATTCAGCATACCGGTATTAGAACCATTTTGACAAGAGCCTGGACTTTGGTTTGTTGTTTCAAACAGCAATGTGACGTAGGCATGTCCATTTCATTACTGGCCACTCAGCCATAACTCTTTGAAATCAGCAACATTTGTCTGGCTTTGAGGCAAGATTACGCAATCGGTGCATATTTCGCTTGAAATCGCGTTATTTTCAACTCGTTTTGACGTACGAATTAGATAGCCACGTCCTACTGAAAGTCCAAGGGCTTGTTAAAATGGTTCCAAGACCTCGTAGCTTTCAGGATAAGTAAGGTATGACCGAGAGAATCCTGTAGGGCTAAGTCCAAGTTCAGGGAAAGAACCGAGCAATGTTCTTTTGTGTAGGTAGTGTTCATTGGGAAACGTTACACCAGACACCTTCACCAATACTTGTACATCCTATATATATATATAAGTCACGCATCTTACATATCAATCAAATAATGATTTTCACAGTTAAATCTTTGACCTATTTGTAATGAATTGATCTACGAAAACCGAATTTGGTCACAGTGAGTTTATTTTGACAGAAATTAAAACGCTACGTGTAATTTAATTTCATTAGCATAGAGGTCAGACGACGGGACATCGTGATGGAAACAGCAACTAACCTGATATCCAAACACACATCAATCCATGATTTGACAAGGTAATGTCACTCAAGTTACATCGGGATCGAAAATTTAGCACTGTAATGATGACCAGGCATGCATTAAATTCTCTTAATCAAGCATGCTGTCTCTTCAATGTTTCTGTAATGAACTGATCCAGGAACTATGGAAACCTCATTAGGGAGAATATCAGGATTGACGGGAAGAGGAAAAATTTCATATAATGGACCTGTACCTTTTTAATTAAATGCATCAAAACAATGAGTTTTTGTTTTTATTGCACCTAACGTGTATTTTCACTCATATAAATAACAGGCTTGATTAATGTCACCTCGGGTGTTTTTTTTAATTTGTTAACTATATGTTTCATAACATGATTTTCATTTATATCTAGCATTTGTTTGAACATAAGACGTTTGCTCACAACTTCATGCTGATCTATAACTTAGTTATGGACAGCATTCGTACTAACCACCTGCTCACAAAACTTTCAGTAAATCAAGATGGCCACCCAAGCGACCCTTTGTAATTAGGGTCTTCCGTTTCCAACGGAAGACCCTCTTGTTATTCTTCGGTTTCTTTTTAGGGTCTTCCGTTTTCAACGGAAGACCCTCTTGTTATTCTTCGGTTTCTTTCTATTATTAGGGTCTTCCGTTTTCAACGGAAGACCCTCTTGTTATTCTTCGGTTTCTTTTTATTATTAGGGTCTTCCGTTTTCCAACGGAAGACCCTTTTGTTTTTCTTCGGTTTCTTTTTAGGGTCTTCCGTTTTCAACGGAAGACCCTCTTGTTATTCTATTGTTTTTTTTTATTATTATTATTCTTCTTGTTTTTCCTTCTGACTTCTTTTTTGCTTTATATCTCAAAAACTATTCAACCGATTTGCAAGAAATTTTCAGGGATTATGTAAGATACTTGTCCCTTGAATCTTTTAAACATTGAGTCATTAAGTCACTTCCGTTTTCTAGTTACGTCATTTTAAAGATTTTCAAAAAGTGATTTTGTCCAGGACTTTTCTCGTAAACGGTTGTTTATAAAGACTTGAAATTTTCTGTGATTGTAAATCTGCGGATTTACTTATGGCATTTGAAGAAAAAAAATTATTTTGTCACTTCCGGTAGATACCGGAAGTGATTTTAATTTTTCGAAAAATTGAATTTTTTGATCGAATCAAAAACGAATATGTGTTTTGTAGAGCTTTTTAAGTTGAACCTAACACTGAAAACCGTTTTAAAATCGGACGATGCATTACAGAGAAATTTGGCTTTAAAAATTGATTTTTCCGGAAATTTTGATTCCGCTTTTTTGGTTAAGAAAGTAGTATCAAGTTCTTGGTTTAATTAACTTGTACCTAAAAATTAATAGTTAAGTCGCACTGTAACACATTCGGATTTTTTTTGTTAAGTCGTTCTTGAAATCGGAAAGGTTTTTGTTAAGTCGTACTTAAAATCATTCGGATTTTGTTAAGTCGTACCAGGAATGATTCGATTTTTTCATCTTTTTATTTTCGTTACTCTTGTTATTGGTTTAAGAGCTCTGCTTCTTACAGGAACTTCCAGCTTTACTTCCGACATGAACGGAAGACCCACTCGTTGCTTTGCAACGAGCTTTGCTCTAGTTATTATTATTATACTTTTTCTTTTTTTTCTGACTCCTTTTTTGCTTCATAACTCAAAAAGTTTTCAACCGATTTCAATGAAACTTCCAGAGATTTTAGCAAGTTATCGTCCCTCCAAGATGTTAAAGTTTTAAAGACAACGTCACTTCCGTTTTGACGTTACGTCATTTTTTAAATTAAAAAAAAGTGATTTTGTCCGGGAGTTTTCTAAAAAACGCTTTAAAATAGAGGCTTGAAATTTTCAATGGTTATGATTTGGTCGATTTACCTCTGTAATGAGGCTATATAATAAAAATCCGTCACTTCCGGTCGAAACTGGAAGCGAATCAAATTTTTCGAAAAATTGAATTTTTTGATCAAACAAAAAACGTATACGTATTTTGTAGAGATTTTTAAGCTGAATCTAATGCTGAAAACCGTTTAAAATTCGGAGGATGCATTACAGAGATATCGGGGTTTAAAAACTGATTTTCCCGGAAATTTTGTTGCCGCGTTCTTGGTTTCAAAAATAGTGCAAAATTCACACTGAAAGTAACTTCTACTGTAACAATTCGTACTGGTCATAAAACTTTATATAAAACATAAAATTATATGCATATTGTATAGTTTGCAAAGCTGAATACAAAACTTAAATTCGTTTTAAAATCGGATACTGCATTGCAGAGATATCGGGGTTTAAATATTGATTTTTCCGGAAATGTGGATTCCTCGTTATTGGTTTAAAAAATAGTGCAAACTTCGCACTGAAAGTAACTCCCGCTGAAAAGATTTCGTACAGGTCATAAAACCGAACTCCTTTTTTATATAGTTAATCAGAGTGTTTATCGAAACGATTTCCTTACTTCGATCGATAATTACGTTGTTAGTTTTTATTAGTCTTATTAGTTTTAATCGAAATAATTATCGTACGATTCCCCATGTCAAGTCGCCATGTTTTGACCGCGAACAACAGCTGATAGCGGTGAGTCAGAAGAATGGCCTGCAAGACCGCGATAGTGGAAATTTCAGCTCAACTAACGTATGACAGATTATAAAGGTATGTTTCAATACAGGATATGTCGTATTGACTTTTTCTTTTCAAAGTGTTTGTGCACTTTTCAATCTAATCCGACATTCCTCTGACTCTAACATCCGCTTTTGACGTGCGAAACAATATAAAAGCGGGCATTTGCTTCTGAGAAATCTCGCGATATTATCTGTCCAATGTATTTTCACGTGTATGTTTTGCACACTACTCTTTTGAATTTCTATTTATTATTATGTATGTGATAGTGGGTTGTCCCAAAGAAACAAACAAATCCACTTTAAGGGTTCTTCATTTATTCGGATAAAGGATTTAAAGGATTTAAACCCTGTTTATGGAACAAGGTTTCATGCACAATCCTGCAGATTACTCTGACAATGGTAGCTAGTCTATAACTACAAGTATTAAAGATGGCAACAATAACTAACCTTTCATATATATTAGAAATGAGATAATATAGCTTAGATATCAAAACTATGAATTACTGGGATAATTTATAAAATACATTCTTTCATAAATAAGGTATTATAACCTCAAACAAGTAGAATTAGCCAAATGTACCAATTAACAGAAAATATCATTATCATCTATTAAATTATATATTAAAGTTCAAGAATACCAAAAAATAGAACACTTACTATAAATGACTGCTTCAAATATGTTAATGAAATAAATAAATAAGTGAAATCGTCTCTTGAAGAAATTAGGTCTTACTCCTAGGAATACTAGCCTTGGTCTGTCACAAAGGCTACTCAGTTAAAGCGGGAAAAAATCATAAAAACATACTATTGGCTAAGTAAACCACCTGATCCTGTCCACATGTATGTAAGTGACCATACAGGTGAAATGACTTAGGGCTATAAAATATCAGAAGCCACTAGAATATGTAATTAAATAATGATTACTTGATAGATGCATAAAAGACAGGGAGTTATAGGGATAGTAGTCCGTTTCTAAATATGTACATGTAAAATAGAGAATATAGGATGATGATGATGATGTTGAAGATGAAATATGAATAATATGCATGAATGTAATTATCATAAAATGCACCCTATTACATGTATATGTATGTCTTATTTTGTATTGAACAACACACCACACACTGTAAAACAGTGCTATTAAAAGGGGTGGGGGTCCAAAGGCACACAAGAGTAGAAAGTTGTAATTAGAGTGCATGTTTGCATGATGATAACTTTACCCTAAATATTTGAATATAGCAGATCTTTACCATATCACCTCCACTTAATTAATGAATTAAAGAACTCGGACAGGCTTGTGCTTAATTAAATAAATATATTTGACATGGTAAATTATTAGTCTAATTAAAATTAGAACTTTTGTCTGGCTCGCCGTTATATATGATTATCGCCTGTGAAAGAGCATGTAAAACAAAGTGCAAGGTGAAAAGAACTTTAAGTTCAGATTTTAAGTTAATGTTCCCTGATATCTATAAAACATTCTTCTCAAGATTTGATTATTTCACAGAACATTGTAAATTCTTTGAGATTAGTTTATCTTTTATATATATTGAATTTTATTGATTCAGTTTAGGTAAACTTTACATGCAGAACACATCTACATTGTAAACAATTTTTACAGTAAGACAAATGTATGTAATAATATTTACTACATGTGCCTCAGATCTCTCTCTCTCTCTCTCTCTGCCATGCTTTTAATCTTGGCAAAGCATCACAGAGCAACATCATTTTGTGCATATCTCTATCTAGGAAAAGAAATCAACAATGCTTTAAATTTGAAAATGAGCATGTATTATCGTGCAATCCCTCATTTTTTCATTGTGCAACTAAAATCCAAAGCTTTGTAAAATTGTTTATGGAATTTTATACATACTAAACATGATATTGTTTTTAAAACCTGTCATTAATAAGAAAAGAGAAAAAAATCCTCGCTAAATTTATTTGCAAAAAAAAAAACCCAGTAGATTTCATTTTAAAAAAATGGTATAGCAGAAAATTATACTTTGAGGCTGTTCGGATGAAATACTGTAAGTCGTTTTAATTCCACCGTGTTAAAATTTCATGATTTTGACTAAAGTATCAATTGCGATGGTTTTAATTTCACGCTGCTTAAAAATTCAATTGATCAGAATAGAAGCATTTAAATTTCATAATATTTGGTTAAAGTGTTCAAACTAATGCTTCTTAGGAAAATCAAAAAATAGGGGGAGGGTATACATGTAAGGGTATTTATAAGTGATGTGATGCTTTTGTCATGATAATATCCTGTATATGTATGTAGTTTTGAATAAGGTTTCTTATTTAGGGAGGTTGAACAACAGTTGACCTCTAAAAGATTAGGTAAAGATGCTTTATTTATGGAGAGCCCTATAAATCTGTGTTAAATAAAAGAAAGTGGAAATGCTGGGTTCACTTAAATGGCCATATTTTTCTTAATCCTTAATAGAATTGGCAAAATGGGGTATACTTTTTCTCAGAATTGCATAAGCTTTGTAAGTTTAAGACAAGATGACTTTTTAGAGAATGTTGGTGTTAGTTTCAAGACTACATGGTATTTTCAGATTTCTCATTTAACTGTAATTTTGAGTGGATTTTGTACCAAAAGTAGTCTATTTTGGGAAAATGGATGATTTTGTTGGTTATATATGTCATTACATGATGTATTAGCTATAATATACAAGGGAAGTAAATCCCTTTTAAATGTGTAGAATGACCACCACTAGAGTAAATTGGCTTAGAAAGTAGGTATTTCCTATCCTGATGACAATTAATAGGCTTAAGTTAATTACCGAGATAAGAATTAATACTGCACAGTAAAAGGGTTTTGATCAATTGAATTATTTAAATTATAAATTTGCAGCAATTTTGCTGTCTGATTTCATGAAATAACATTAAGCAACCTGACTTATATAACTCAATTTTTTTAAAACAGCATATTTTTCTTTCAAATAAAATTCACATGTAGACAAATGCAGTTATCAAAGTATACAATATGTCAAAAAACTCAAGTTCTTGCTCCTTCCTATCCAAAAGTGATATTTTAGATATATTAACAGAATTCAAAAAGCTACCCCCTCTTTCCAATTGTCTCCATTACCATTACATGTTGGATATGTAAATGTACATTTGACCTTGAAATAACATCTGCTATAATAATTACTCTCGAAATGACCAAGAAACAACAAATGTTTACCCTTTTATTGTATATATGCATCAAAAATGTAGGAAAACATGTAAAATTTGAACATTTATCATGGAATTCTCATCCGTCCCCAGGTACCCGGTTGTGTTTGAATTTCATTTTAATTAAGAGCAGACATCACACTTGTAGGTCTTACTATTTTAGCAAAGTTAAAAGGAGACTAGAAACCAGAATAAATAAGATAATCACTAAAAATGATTATAAGCTTACTGTTTCATGAAAACAAGAAATCACATGTATGGCTGCATGTCTTTTTGTGAAAAAAAATGTTACATTTCATCCATTTATCAAGAAAAGATCAATTTTCAATATCAGTGATGGTTGTTTTTAAATATGTGTGAGAAATGACTCAAGGGAATTGCCACAAGTTTCATAATATTAGGTTAAAGTGTTCAAACTTATGCTTCTTAGGAAAATCAAAAAATAGGGGGAGGGTATACATGTAAGGGTATTTCTAAGTGATGTGATGCTTTTGTCATGATAATATCATGTATATGTATGTAGTTTTGAATAAGGTTTCTTATTTAGGGAGGTTGAACAACAGTTGACCACTATAAGATTAGGTACAGATGCTTTATTTATGGAGAGCCCTATGAATCTGTGTTAAATAGAAGAAAGTGGAAATGCTGGGTTCACTTAAATGGCCATATTTTTCTTAATCCTTAATAGAATTGGCAAAATGAGGTATACTTTTTCTCAGAATAGCATAAGCTTTGTAAGTTTAAGACAAGATGACTTTTCAGAGAATGTTAGTGTAAGTTAAAGGCAGCAAGGGACAGTTTACGGATAAAGTACCCGTCAATATTTTTGTAAAATTGAGAGTTGGTGTACTTGAAGGCTTATGAGTGTTGCTAAAATTCATGAAATGATTTTTAATGATTATCATTAGTTAGAGGGATGTCTCTTGTTGAAATTGATATTCAATATGTAGGCCCCATATGTTAGGTACATGAGATTCAGAAGTAAAATGCGAAACCTGCGGCTATGACTGTTGTGTTGACTTTAGACAGTGAAAATGCAAGTTACAGACGGGAGGGTAATTAACACGATAAGTAGGTGGACGGGGCATTATAAACTATACACCGGTAAGTTTCTGACATGTGATGGTGCAACATACACATGGTACGGAAGGTCAACCCTTTGCAGGGAATTAGCTGGGGGAGGTCTAAAAAGCTGAAAAATCATGAAAAATTAGCAAAATATGGAAGGGTCAAAATCTCATAAAAACCAGTATGTAGAAAATTTAACAGGTTAATTGACAAGTAATTTTCTTCAGAAATTGGTGATTGGCCTTATAAAGAGTGAATTAAAGGTATTTGTGGTGAATGGGAACTGAGGAACTTCTAGTTACAGGGTTTCGAAGACACACGTCCCCAGGCTACAATAAAATGTATCAAAAAAACTGTCCTGTGCCATCTAATGTCACGTATTGGGATATGTCACACTATTTACACTGCATGGTCAGTGTATTTTTTTTTTCAGAAATACTATGCATATGTTAATGTAAACACAGCTATTATTAGTACCGGTACATGTATTAACACAGCTTATTAATTTTTTTAATTTCAGCTATTGGTGGCCACATGGTTTTTACCTGTTGATTCTTTTCAGCTCTTGAGGTTAACCTGTCACCTCTACCCACATGCATATTCCTTAATGTGTTCTACAGACTATTTACCAGTAATTCAAATTAAATCGGATAATTCATGAACAGTTACTGTAATGGAACTTTAAGATAACATCATGCCTTGTTGTGGTTTGTGTTTCATAAGAAATTATAACAAACAAAATTATGGCTGTTCAAAGTAATTTACAATTGTTAGCTGTGAAAAATTGTTTTTCAATAAAAGTATGCAATAATGTTTCCTTTATTTTGTTTTTAGCTCACCTGAGCCAAAGGCTCAAGTGAGCTTTTCTGATCACAATTTGTCGTTGTCGTTGTTGTAAACTTTTCATATTTTCATCTTCTTCTCAAGAACCACTGGGCAGATTTCAACCAAATTTGGCACTAAGCACCACCACTAGGTGAAGGGGATTCAAGTTTGTTTAAATGAAGGGCCACGCCCTCTTTAAAGGGGAGGTAATTGAGAATTATTGAAAATTTGTTGGTATTTTTCAAAAATCTTCTTCTCAAAAACAATTCGGCCTGAAAAGCTTAAACTTGTGTGGAGGCATCCTCAGGTAGTGTAGATTCAAGTTTGATCAAATCATGGTCCCCGTGGGTAGGGAGGGGCCACAAGAGGGGGATCAAGTTTTACATAGGAATATATAGAGAAAATCTTTGAAAATCTTCTTCCCAAAAACTATTAGGCCTGAAAAGCTCAAATTAAAGTGGAAGCATCCTCAGGTAGTGTAGATTCAAGTTTGTTCAAATCATAGTCCCAGGTGGTATGGTGGGGTCACAATGGGGGGAATGGATTTTTACATATTAGGAATATATAGAGAAAATCTTTAAAAATCTTTTTCTCAGAAACTAATCAGCCAGGAAATTGATTTTTCAGAAATTTTGATTCTGCGTTTTTGGTTTCAAAAATAGCGTAAAATTCAAACTCGTACCAAAAATAATTCGAATTTTGTTAAGTACTTTGACAGCTTCGGAATGATATTTTTGTTAAGTCGTTCTTAGAATCGTTAAGGTTTTTGTTAATTCGTACATAGTATCATTCGTATTTATTTTTATCTTTTACTTTAAGTTGCTCTTGTTATTGATTTAAACACTCTGCTTCTTGCAGGAACATCAAGCTTTACTCTTGACATTAACGGAAGACCCACTCGTTGCTTTGCAACGAGCTTTGCTCTAGTTATTATTATTATTCTTTTTCTTTTCTTCTGACTCCTTTTTTGCTTCATAACTCAAAAGGTTTTTAACTGATTTTGATGAAATTTTCAGAGATTATTGCACGTTAGCGTCCCTCAAAAATGTTAAAGTTTTAAAGAGAACGTCACCTCCGTTTTGACGCGACGTCATTTTTAAAAAATTTAAAAAGTCATTTTGTCCCGGACTTTTCTCGAAAACGCTTTAAGATAGAGGCTTGAAATTTTCAATGGTTATGATTTGGTCGATTTACCTCTGTAATAAGGCTCGAAATGAAAATCTGTCACTTCCGGTCGAAACCGGAAGTGAAACAATTTTTTTGAAAAAATGAATTTTCGGATCGAATCAAAAATGAATATGTGTTTTGTAGACCTTATTAAGCTGAATCTAACACTGAAAGTCGTTTTAAAATCGGACAATGCATTACAGAGATATCGGGGTTTAAAAATTGATTTTTCCGGAAATTTTGATTCCGCGTCCTTGGTTTAAAAAATAGCGTAGTGTTCAAAGTAAAATTAACTCGTACCAAAAATAATTGATAAGTCGTACTGGAACACATTCGGATCTTTTTTGTTAAGTCGTTCTTGAAATCAGACAGGTTTTTGTTAAGTCGTACTTAAAATCATTCGTATTTTGTTAAGTCGTACCAGGAATAATTCGATTTTTTCATCTTTTTAATTTTGTTACTCTTGTTATTGGTTAAAGAGATCTGCTTCTTACAGGAACTTCCAGCTTTACTTCTGACATTAACGGAAGACCCACTCGTTGCTTTGCAACGAGCTTTGCTCTAGTTATTATACTTTTTCTTTTTTTTTCTGACTCCTTTTCGGCTTCATAACTCAAAAAGTTTTTGACCGATTTTTATGAAACTTTCAGAGATAATGTGTAGCTATTATCCCTCAAAGATGTTAAAGTTTTCTTGACAACGTCACTTCCGTTTTGACGTAACGTCATTTTTAAAATTTTCAAAAAGTCATTTTGTCCGCGGCCTTTCTCAAAAACGCTTTAAGATAGAGGCTTGAAATTTTCAATGCTGATGATTTGGTCGATTTACCTCTGTAATAAGGCTGGAAATGAAAATCTGTCACTTCCGGTCGAAACCGGAAGTGAAACAAATTTTTCGAAAAAATGAATTTTCTGATCAAATCAAAAATGAATATGTGTTTTGTAGAGCTTATTAAGCTGTATGTAACACTGAAAGCCGTTTTAAAATCAGACGATGCATTACAGAGATATTGGGGTTTAAAAATTGATTTTTCCGGAAATTTTGATTCCGCGTCCTTGGTTTTAAAAATAGCGTAATGTAAAAAGTAAAATTAACTCGTACCAAAAATATTTGTTAAGTCGTACTGTAACACATTCGGAATTTTTTTGTTAAGTCGTACTTGAAATCGGAAAAGTTTTTGTTAAGTCGTACTTAAAATCATTCGGATTTTGTTAAGTCGTACCAGGAATAATTCGATTTTTTTTCATTTTTTTCTTTTAGTTACTCTTGTTGTTGGTTTAAGAGCTCTGCTTCTTACAGGAACTTCCAGCTTTAATTCCGACATTGACGGAAGACCCACTCGTTGCTTTGCAACGAGCTTTGCTCTAGTTATTATTATTCTTTTTATTTTTTTTTCTGACTCCTTTTCGGCTTTATAACTCAAAAAGTTTACAACCGATTTTGATGAAATTTTCAGAGGTTGTGTGCAACTATAATACCTCAAAGTTTGTGAAGTTTCTTTGAAAACATCACTTCCGTTTTTACGTTACGTCATTTTTAAAATTTTCAAAAAGTCATTTTGTCCGCGGCGTTTCTCAAAAATGCTTTAAGATAGAGGCTTGAAATTTTCAATGGTTATGATTTAATCGATTTACCTCTGTAATAAGGCTGGAAATGAAAATCTGTCACTTGCGGTCGAAACCGGAAGGGAATCAAATTTTTCGAAAAAATAAATTTTCTGATCAAATCAAAAATGAATATGTGTTTTATAGAGCTTATTAAGCTGAATCTAACACTGAAAGTCGTTTTAAAATCGGACTATGCATTACAGAGATATACGAGTTCAAAAAATGATTTTTCCGGAAATTTTGATTCCGCGTTTTTGGTTAAGAAACTAGTATCAAGTTCTTGGTTAAATTAACTTGTACCTAAAAATTAATTGTTAAGTCGTACTGTAACACATTCGGATTTTTTTTTGTTAAGTCGTTCTTGAAATCGGAAAGGTTTTTGTTAAGTCGTACGTAAAATTATTCGGTTTTTGTTAAGTCGTACCAGGAATAATTCGATTTTTTCATGTTTTTATTTAAGGTACTCTTGTTATTGGTTTAAGAGCTCTGCTTCTTACTGGAACTTCCAGCTTTACTTCCGACATTAACGGAAGACCCACTCGTTGCTTTGCAACGAGCTTTGCTCTAGTTATTATTATTATACTTTTTCTTTTTTTTTCTGACTCTTTCTCGGCTTTATAACTCAAAAAGTTTCCAATTGATTTTGATGAAATTTTCAGAGATAATGTGAAACTATTATATCGCAAAGATGTTAAAGTTTTCTTGACCACGTCACTTCCGTTTTTACGTTACGTCATTTTAAAAATTTTCAAAAAGTCATTTTGTCCGCGGCGTTTCTCGAAAACGCTTTAAGATAGAGGCTTGAAATTTTCAATGGTTATGATTTGGTCGATTTACCTCTGTAATAAGGCTGGAAATGAAAATCTGTCACTTCCGGTCGAAACCGGAAGTGAAACAAATTTTTCGAAAAAATGAATTTTCTGATCAAATCAAAAATGAATATGGGTTTTGTAGAGATTATTAAGCTGAATGTAACACTGAAAGCCGTTTTAAAATCGGACGATGCATTACAGAGATATTGGGCTTTAAAAATTGATTTTTCCGGAAATTTTGATTCCGCGTCCTTGGTTTAAAAAATAGCGTAATGTTCAAAGTAAAATTAACTCGTACCAAAAATATTTGTTAAGTCGTACTGTAACACATTCGGAATTTTTTTTGTTAAGTCGTACTTGAAATCGGAAAAGTTTTTGTTAAGTCATACTTAAAATCATTCGTATTTTGTTAAGTCGTACCAGGAATAATTCGATTTTTTTCATTTTTTTCATTTAGTTACTCTTGTTGTTGGTTTAAGAGCTCTGCTTCTTACAGGAACTTCCAGCTTTACTTCCGACATTGACGGAAGACCCACTCGTTGCTTTGCAACGAGCTTTGCTCTAGTTTTATTTATAATCCGAGGAAGTTACTTATGGCTTTAATAATATGATATTTAATGAGTTTTTTCATACCAGGATGCTAAAGAGTTTGTAGATTATTCAAAAACTACCCCTCTGTTCCATTAAATAAATTTTTGATGAAGAGATACAATCTTTGTGAGCGTTATCTCTCTTTTCACAGACACATTGTGCCTTAAGCAGTCGAAGTTACTTCCCTTATCAAGTGATATGTGTACCGTAAAGTTTTTAGACCCGAACAGAAAGTCAAAAACCAGGCGGTGATACTGTTATCTCTTTATACAGATTATAATTTAATAATGTTTGATTTCTTTTGTTCCGGAAATACATGTCTGACATTCTGCAATACCGTTTCCCCCTTAATGTCGCACTATCTCCTGATCAGTTTTGTCCATTTGATTTTTGTGTTGTTTTTGCAGAACTACATCTAATTTTACTTAACAACCAATCTTGCCTTACAGCTAACATGCATGCAGATTGTACTTCTTTTTCATTACAAAAGAGGTTAAATATGATCAAATAATTCTGTTTGATTCAGATTATCAGATAGGCCGGTTTTCGATGCAGTGTCTGCGGTTTTTAGTAAAAAGCAATATCGTTTACTTAAACGGTTTCCTACTATTTAGGTTTTCGTTCGGATCTTGAAAGAGAACGTCGTATCTGACACATTATTTCGCTTTTTATTTAATTTTTGTGTTGCAGAAAAAAACCATAACACGTCAAGTTTAACAAGTTTCCAACGGCATCAATTGTTACGAAATGAAACGAATTCATCTTTTTTGAAAACCAATAAAAAAACAAAATAATAAAAACAGAATGATTGACCTTTAAACAACAAAGTAATAATCATCAAAACACAACTTTTAGCACCATAATAATGCTACAGCTTACATGTATACATGGTATTATATCACATACAGTAGTTTAACTGAAGATATATGTCTCCAGTTTCAGTTTTATGGGATCTACTTTCAAGTAGGGCACTACTAACAAAGTTACAGCAAGGCCGTGTTAAAGAGTCTCTGGGGATAAGTGATACCAGCTTTACATATACATGTTACAAAATAGTACATCGTGGTACGGTTGCCATAGAATCGTTCGTCTGTATGTTTGATTATCAGTGCTGCTCTCTTTGATACTTTAAATGATGCCAATCTAGAGTATAAAATATATTTTTTTTTTAAACAAAGTGAAATATTGACAAAGTGATAGAGAAAAAAACAACAAAGAGAATTAAAAAAGTCTACACATGTCATTGCTATCGTAGTTGTTAAAAATATTTGACAAATGAACGATTTGAAAAAAATACTACCAAAAGACATTGTAATACAATGTCCCTTACAGAGTAAAAGATTAAAATAAATATTTCTTTAAAACATACCAAAAAGGGTACAATAATATTTGTATATTTGATGAATAACTTTGTAAAACCTAGCTGCTTAACTGTACAGTATCTACACGAGATATTTTGCACAATTTCGAAATTTTTCCGTAGATTTACAGTTTAGCAGCTGAATACACATATAACATAGGCTATTCATATGAAATATAGCTTCCATATTTTACCATGATAAAAAAATTGCAATCCTTTGGTAAACTTCTATATTACAGTTATGAATTAATTCAATCTTCGACGGAGAGGTTTTGGATAATTGAAAGGCTGTTCGGTATAGATGCATTATCATTATTGGCGAAAAGGTATATGAAACTCTTTGGTATGCAATAGCTTGTTTCTAATTATCAAGATATCTTTCTACTTAAACTGAGCTGGTGTTAAATACAGGAATGTTAAGTTCCCTTGTTACTTGGAAAAGGAGAGAAAGACATTTTCAACATTACTATAATATAATATAATATAATTAAAATTAATATTAAACTTGTTCTTCTCGATCTTTTGCTCATATTCCTAGAAGTCAGTGCATGATACTCTTCTGAAAGCGAAAGGAGCAGGGTTGATCAAATTGTAAAACTCCTTAAAACATTGACATGTTCTTTCTAGGAATACTCTATTTCAAATACACTTCATGATGTGTTATAACCATGATCAGAAACTAGTTGCTTACGATACTTTTCGGTTCTACATATGCATTTTTAAAGCAAGTGAATTCACAGATGTTTGAGGACAGGACAAAGCCCACCCCTTCCTTCTCCCGATTTAAACCCTTGGGGTGGTTTACTTTATGGTGAAAATTCCTTTTTAGTCATGTACAAACGAAGTTCCATTTCAAATACCTAAAATTAACGGAAAACAGACGATTTAAGTAACCCTCCTTGCATATAAAACCATATGCATGTAGCGGTTGTTTTAAATAAATTGTTTTTTTCAATAAATTTTCTGATATTTCATATGGAACATGTGGTGTACAAGACTTTAAAGGAATCTTTATCCAAAAAAGCGTCAACAACATGTATCGGGAGCGGGGGGGGATCATATCCACCAGCACCTGTGAACAAAATATCATATTTCAGAGTTTGACTGGTAAAACGATACTATGTTTCAAGTCTCCATTTTGTTTTGTTTCTGTACAATAACTGCAGAGTGGAATGACGGAAAGGATTTTACATGTAAATACATGTACAACTACATGTAAATATAATTAAAATGTTTCTTAAAAATCATTATCAATAATTCTGTCATGAATAAGATCAGAAATAAGTGTAACAGGTGAAATGACGTGGACAGCTTTTGGGGGGTTTTTTAAAGTTTTTTTTCTTCTTTTTTTCTTTGTTCGTTTGTTTGTTTTTGTTTTGTTTTTTTTTAAAGGGGAGGGGTGGGAATAAAATCATTTTTTGTCTCACCGATATTACCATAATATCATGTTTACTATGTTTTCACGATATAAATATTGCTGGTATTAGAAAAAGCATCGTAAAGTGGTTTATGTCTTGCATTAAGACTCGAATATTATGCAAAAACGTGAAATTCAGGATAGCTACTTGTTATGAATATGATACAAAATAAACAAAATGAATTCCTCGCACATGTTATTGCATTTTGTTTTTCTTCAAAAATATCCAAGGACATCACTATTTGCAGCTTCGTTTGATCCCTTGTAATGCATATCGTATTCTACTTCGTGACAACATACTCTCTAAAGTATGTTTTGCATACTTTGGGGGTAAAACATAGATTACCAGCAATAACTGGGTCTTTTATCTGCAGAGTATCGAATTTTAGGGTCGGTTAAAAAATATATTGCATTAAGGAGTTTATTGTGATTAAGAGATATAACATCCCTATAGATATTAGAAGAAAATGTCATTCATTTGCATTGATAGGCATGGTTTGAATTTTTCCCAGAGGCTCTGATAATGCATTGAGCTTTGCTTCGAATTCTACGCAGATCTACTGATTCAAATAACATCCCGAAGAATGAAAAAAACAATTATATTAACAACATCTGATAGTTGAATCAACAGAATAAATTGCATATATGTAGCATGTTGAAAAGATACATGTAGTAAAAAAAGATCCTAAGAGGAAATATTAATTTGTATAAATTCAACCATACATGTGCGTTGTCAAATTAAATATAATACAAATTGAGCCATCTACCCTTGACAAAACACGAGTATCTCGTGCTAGAGCAATTTACGTGTTAATTTTTTATTACAAAATAGTATTTAAAAAATAATTCCTTGGAACTTTTGTGTCTCTGATGAAAAAAAGTCATCTTTAATTTTTCTTCCTACAGCAACATTACGTATTTTCGATGATACATTCAAGTAGCGTTCTTTTGGATAGAAAAAGTATAAAAAAGGTAAACGATCATATTTGATGTAATGCTCAAGGGTATAGATGAAACGCAGCAAATTCACAATATATGTATACTTAAATCTATTATACTAGCTATAACAGAACTACAAAACCATTTGTTTACAACTGTAAACGGGTGACATTACTCTATACGTATGTACCTCACGATAAACGTATACATTACATGTATTAATATCTCTCTCCCTCTTTTCTTCTCGTTCTCCCATTTATCTCCAGTTGCATCTCTCTCTCTCTCTCTCTCTCTCTCTCTCTCTCTGATACTTAATTTTTCAGAATCATAAAACTTTAAAAACACACTATTTTTTCTATGATTTCTGACGCATTTAACATCTAATTACGTAACGCCTCATCACTGTCCGCCTAGTTGCTATTTATCTATCCATTCCTCTCACTTTGTAAGCAGCTAACAAATAATAGATTACTTTGATGAATTCACTTATCGTCAAAATCATACAATAAAAAACCTTGAAAATCTACTTAGAAAAGGAACATTACTTAAATATCTAAAGATGTCGATTTTTCAGAAAACTCTTTTATCATGTTATAATTATACGCGTGTATTCTTTTGATTTTCTAACGATTTTCAATACATTGCATTCTGGGTCTTGAAGTTTCGGCCTTTATAGAAGAAAAATGGAATATGCTTTAAAAAACGGAAAAGAATGCAGATAAATGGAGAAATGTTTCAAAGATATCATTTTATGTTTGTAAATGTGATAAATGTCATTTGTAAGGAAGTCATTACAAATGATTTATCTTTCTTACATGTAGCAAAACAGCTGTTATGCATATCTTTAACAGAACGGACAGATATAAACACTTAGACAAATGTACCCTCCTTAAGGTTTTCTAGGTCAACCGTCCAAATGTATGGGATAAGATTATCACAGCACTTGACCATTTAATTGACAATTCAACAGTTCTGACGTAACATATTTCAAAAAAGTGATAGATTTACAGATCTTAGTGTTGGTTGTTTTTACTAGAAACATGTATCAAAAAGCTCAAATGGCTATGTTTGATTGATTCTTGGTCTAGACCCTCTCTCTCTCTCTCTCTCTCTCTCTCTCTCTCTCTCTCTCTCTCTCTCTATTTCATAGTTGAATTCATAGAGTTTTAGATACAAGTAGGATATTTAAAACAGCAGACTCCGCTGCATCTGTTTCGAGTTCTTTTAACTGAAGAACGTACGTAAACCTATATGTTCGTAAGATTAGCATGCTTATTTTGATAAATAAAAGCAGAAACGCGCACTAATGATTGTATAAATTAACTGTAAATAAGATAACAAAAACTTTTAAGAAATACCCCCTCATACCCGAAAAAACGCGGTTTTTTTTAAAGCCAAACCAGATGTGTTCATATGTCGCATTTGAACCTGATTCATGGTGCAAACCTGTAAAAGTCTTAACACACTATTGATAAAGTATCAAGTTATTCAAATTAATGATTGTGGATTAAAATGTCCCAAGGATGTATATCTTTTCAAAATTTCAATGAAGTGATTAATATGGTAGCTTTGATTCACTGTAATTTTCCAATGTTTGCATTCTGGAATCGAATCGATTATCTTTACACGATAGTACACGTCTCTCTCTTTCTCTCTCTCTCTCTCTCTCTCTCTCTCTCTCTCTCTCTCTCTCTCTCTCTCTCTCCTACCCTTTAGAATGTAAAACTGATAAAGTCTTTAATGTATGTATTTATGTAAATATCCTTAATGATTTCTTTTGCTCGATGCTGATAATGGACTAGTAGGTCAGATCTACTTAAAGACATATGATATGAAGAGGTAACGAAATGTATGCCTATTTATGCTTCAGGAAGAAACAAATCTTTTCAATAAGAGCCTGAGACAAAGATAAAAATCATGTACAGCAGTGTTCCCGCCGTCCAACCTCGCATTCAATAATTAGAATTTGCATTACTACAAAAGTTCGATATCTAATATTTTGTTTAAAAAAATGTAACTGTAAATATTTTTTTTCTTAAAGCAATATGAGCTGCAATTTTCATGATGAAATTTTTTTTAACGAAAATGTTATTTTCTACTAAAATGACAAAAATATCATGGTTTTTAATTTTTTTTTTTTCGTCAAATTTTGGTGTACAAAAATTGATTTCCTATATGTTCCTTAGAAGAGATATCTTTCCTCTGACAAAAATTAATGATTTTTACAAACCTTATTTATCATAAAAGTTTAAGTTAAATGAAGGCTTCCCATACTAGCAGGTTTTTACAGCAAAATAAAATTCTTAAAAATGCAGCTCATATTGCTTTGTTTCCTATGGCATATAATCTAAGAAAAAATAGTTTTTGTTTAATCGCGTTGTTGTATAATCCCGTTTTATTAAAGAAACAGATCAATGTGTTTCTCTTACTTTTAAAATCTTATTTAACAGGTCATCAAATTTGATTTTTTTTTTCTGTTATCGAACTGTCAGTGTTACAAACTGTTTTAACGCACCGTGTATTTAAATCAACCATTCTTTACAAGGAAGGGTAACCTTAAAATAACAAAAACAAAAAAATCCATCATAAACAAAAAACGATAGAAAGTGCAAACCATCTTAAAAGATGCATCTTGAGCATAAAAGACGAACCGTTATTTTTACGAATTTAATAAAACAGAGCTTAGTCAAGTTGATGTGCTTTACAATTCTTTGAATTTATTTCATGAGTGGGTTGAACACGTTAACCAAGTGTTCATTAGAAGAACAAAGCTCTTAAACTTCTTCAAAAGTTACAATGTTACAGGAGATAAGAATATATCATGTCTTTTGTTTGAAATGATCTTCATCCCTTACAAAAACCATAAGTTCAACCAAGCAATTTACAGTCTTCTTTGAGATTTTCCATATTCCAAAAGCTATAAATTCTACAGCCAACCTTAATTAAAGAACTTAAGATTTTTGGAATTCAAAATTCAGGAGAGAGAGAGAGAGAGAGAGAGAGAGAGAGAGAGAGAGAGAGAGAGAGAGAGAGATGGGGAAAGAGAGGGTACAAAGCGCCAACTAGATGTACTCTAAGGCTGTTGTATTTGTTCTGAATATACTTTCTTCTGACTTACAATTCAATGACTTATGTGTGATGAAAACACTTAACCGACGCTATAAACGTGTTTTTCCCGAAACACTTTAATATCTTTAATAAGTTATTAAATCTACTAAATATTAGATTTTTGATCCGCTTACATGTATACTAGATCGCCAGTTGAAGCAGATCAAAGATCTAAGTTTTATAAGATTGGTTAGATAAATATTATTTACTTATGAAATTGAAAAAAAAATGTTCTGAAAAAGACGCAATACATTATAAGTAAAAGTAGCATACTGAATTTAGATAGAATATTCAATTTAGTGAAACTGTAACATTAGACATCATTACACATCAGAGAGAGGTCATGGTGTGTCAGTGTGTGTGCCTGTGGGAGGGGGTGTATTTACATGTATATAATGAAGGCTTGAATCTGTGAAATTGACATGTAATATAGGAATTCAAAACAAGCTTTTATGAGGAATTTGATAGATTTATTCCAAATCTTTGGGCTTTTTAAAGGGGCATAGTCAAGATATTGGTCAAAAATCATTTTTCCGATTTTAGTGTTTACAATGCTTTAGTATGGCATTTTTAATAGGCAATCACAATTTGAGTGCCATTCGCTGAGTTATATGCAAGTTACAGAGCTTAATAGTCCTGTTCATTACTATGAAAGCAAAGCTTTTGTTTACATTTTGAATGTTGATGTGAAAATTCCAGTTTTAGACTTAAATGAATGTGTTAAACGTTAGGAAAATCAGCTTAAAAGAGATTTTATACTGGCATATTGAACCTTTGTAAACAAAACAGGGCACGAGCCTTGTTTATGTGAAAAGAATTGTGAGCCCTGTATCTTGGTTATAACTCTGCGAATGACTCTCAAATTCTATTTGGTCATTTGAAATGCATTCCTTAAACATTTTAAATAATAACAAGAGGCCCAGGGGCCACTTCGCTCACCTGAGCAACATTTGCCTTAATTCTGATCAAATTAGCATTACAGTATCAAAATATCTTGACAACTAAGTACAGTAGATCTTGCTAAAAAAAAAATGAAAATCTGCCAATTTTTATCCACATCTTTCTTTTGGTAAATACCAAGCCCCTTTTGTTGTTGTACCTGTAAGATGATTTTTCTCTTTTCCTGTATACCCCCCCCCCCCATTTTGTTGCCCCACTTTTCTTTAGGGTATCATGGTTTCATCAAACTTATATCTGCATAACCTGTGCTTTCACACTAAGTACTGAGTTTTGGACCGAAAAACTTTCCCAGAATATTTTTAAAGATTTTCTCTATACATGTATATGTAAAAATTCAAACCGCCATCACGGCCCCGCCCTACCACTAGGGACTGTGATTTTGAATTTACATTACCCGAGGGTGCCTCTACACAAGTTAAAGCTTTTCTGGCCAAAAGGTCTTTAAAAAGAAGATTTTTAAAGATTTTCTCTATATATTCCTATGTAAAACTTTATCCCCCAATTGTGGCCCCACCCTACCCCCAGGGATCATGATTTGAACAAACTTGAATCTACACTACCTGAGGATGCTTACATTTAAATTTGAGCTTTCTGGCCTAATAGTTTTTGATAAGGAGATTTTCTCTATATATTCCTATGTAAAAATTGATCCCCCCATTGTGGCCCCGCCCTACCCCCAGGGATCATGATTTGAACAAACTTGAATCTACACTACCTGTGGATGCTTCCATTTTAATTTGATCTTTTCTGGCCTAATAGTTTTTAAGAAGAAGATTTTTAAAGATTTTCTCTATATATTCCCATGTAAAAATTCATCCCCCTATTGTGGCCCCACCCTACCCCCGGGGACCATGATTTGAACGAACTTGAATCTACACTATCTGAGGATGCTTCCACTCAAATTTGAGCTTTCCTGGCCTAATAGTTTTGAGAAGAAGATTTTTAAAGATTTTCTCTATATATTCCTATGTAAAACTTTATCCCCCAATTGTGGCCCCACCCTACCCCCAGGGACCATGATTTGAACGAAATTGAATCTACACTACCTGTGGATGCTCCCATTTTAATTTGAGCTTTCCTGGCCCAATAGTTTTTGAGAAGAAGATTTTTAAAGATTTTCTCTATATATTCCTATGTAAAAATTCATCCCCCTAATGTGGCCCCACCCTACCCCCGGGGACCATGATTTGAACAAACTTGAATCTACACTACCTGAGGATGCCTCCACACAAGTTTTAGCTTTTCAGGCCAAATAGTTTTTGAGAAGAAGATTTTTGAAAAATACCAACAAATTTTCAATAATTCTCAATTATCTCCCCTTTAAAGAGGGTGTGGCCCTTCATTTGAACAAACTTGAATCCCCTTCACCTAGTGGTGCTTTGTGCCAAATTTGGTTGAAATCTGCCCAGTGGTTCTTGAGAAGAAGATGAAAATGTGAAAAGTTAACGACAACGACGACGACAACGACGACGACAACGACAGACAACAGACAAATTGTGATCAGAAAAGCTCACTTGAGCCTTTGGCTCAGGTGAGCTAAAAACACAAAAAAAAGTGTCCAAAATCGGGACCATGCCCTTTTAAAGGCTTACAAGAAGTGTTTTAATTCTTTAATAATCAATTAATCAAAAAATGCAGACAAAAAATGCTTGGCGAATCGAGGCATATAATTTGATAAGCGAGATAGCTGTAGCTGATTCTCATATTATAACCACTGCGGGGCGTGTATACACGTCAATCCTAGGGTCTCGTTTTGATTTGTATTTAACTTTAATTTTTTTTTACCTGTTTCCTTCTGCTAAATACTTTAGTTAGGGTTTGGAGTTATTTGTATATGTTTGTTTTAAATTCAAAAGACCTTTATTTTGTGTGAGGGGTTTTCTTTTCTTTCTTTTATTTTCTTTTTTTCATGTTTTTTTTTCTTTTGTTTGTTTGTTTTTTTTGGGTGTTTTTTTCCCCTTTGTTTGTTTTCCATTTTAAGGATATCATTTTGTATACATAAAACGTATAAGTAAAATCTCTTTTAATTATATTTCTTTGCATAAAAAAACATTGATTTATCTTCTTTTTTTCGCCATAAAGCTTTACACAATCTTCGTTTTCATTTCCCCTTTCCATTTCTCGTGATCCTTTGCTTAGATCTAAAACTGTTCTTCTACACGAGCATTTGATTATATTAGTTTCTACGTATATTACATCATCCGTCCACCTATTTCTTTGTTTGGTTGTTTGTTTGGGTTTCTCTGATTTGTTTGTTTTTTATTTGTTTTGTGGCCTTTACTGTCCTTTACCAAAAAATTAGATTATTGAGAATCAAAACTTGTATATGTACAAACTTTGATTCTCAATAATCTAAATTTGTACATATACAAATTTTGATTCTCAATAATATAAATTTGTACATGAAAATACATGTCTTTCAACTATTCATCAAAACATTCTTTTGCTACATGTAGGGTTTGGCCGATATCATACTGTACATTTCATACTGTCCGTAGAATTCTAATCACCGCATTCTATTTAAATATTTAGGACGATTGCCGTAGAACTAGTTTTCATCAAAAGCTCTTTAATGATGATGAACTCTGTACACAACTCAATTGCTACAACCGCGTTTCTTCTGTAAATTGCTCTTATCATGATACCACCAAGGCCCGCATTTCATTAAATTAAGGGTTTATTAAATGAAAGAAAACCATCCTTGTGATTATTGCCAACGGTAAAAGTCTTTCATCTCAAATAAATTTTCTTCAATTCTATTTGTCAGCAATGTCCATGAACTAGGATATTTGCAGGACAGCTTTCGTGATCCGATGGGACCAATTAGTGATTAGTCCTATACCCGGTCCGTGCACTTTTGGACAAGGTCGCATTTAGCATTATGGGACATTAGCTCTGGGAACGGAAAATGAATGTCGTACAAGGGATATACACAAAGAGAACAAGAAAGCGAAATTTTCTTCTATACATCTTTGTAAAATGTCGCAACCCTATATGGATTCACGATAATTCACCCAGACGCTTGTCATATATATTACAGTAACTGATATACGTTACCATAGTAACCTTTTATTCAACTTGTTGCGTAGGAATCAACGCTAAACTATCTGTATACGATGTGTGCACTTATTTAACTTGTAGGAAATATTAAAACAAACCCATAGCACAATAAACTTAGGTCAATTTGAATCTTAACGTTTTCAATTTGAATCTTAACGTTTTCAATTTGCCTCTGTCATTTTAAAAGTAATCGATGATTTTTTTTCTCTCTCCGATATCATCTACTGAAACGTCTAAACTCAGATAACTGTGATACCTATAACATGATAAAGAAAAGAGTTTACTTGTGCATTGACAATGTGAAAGAGAAATTCCAATTTATAAGCATACATGTATATCATGTATCAAGACTCGGGGCTAGGTCAATCGTGATCTCAGTCTTTAAAAAAAATTATTTCGTTGAAAAGTGAGACCAAGATAAAAAGTAAGCCCACCTAGTAAGCTTTTCAGCCCTCGGGCCTGCGTTTACGTTGTGTGAATAACAGAAACGCACTAATTTTCCTGCTCCAGTATGTCTCTTGTAAAGTTTCACTTACATAAGAACTCTTATTATGAAATATCGCAACATTCACCCTCTATTACATTTCATTTGTTTTCTTTTCTAAGGACAAAGTTATGCTATTCAGATAACTGAATCCTCAATCAAAGGTCTGCCAAGTGTTTGCGTAGTCACATAATAGAGGGAATCTTAAAGGTCAATAAGAAAAGTAAGATTTTAGAAAATTGTACGTAGACAAAGTGATCTTACATAAGTCCCTACTAGGCTGCGCACATACAGAGTGATCACGGCCCCTGTTGTACTTCCGGAATCGCCATGTTATCGCAGAAAAAAGTAAAAATTTTTAGGAAATCTTCAAGATAGTTGAATGCGCTCAAACTGAGTGCTTATGGCGTTATTGGGGTTGCCACTTCGCGTTCACAACGTGCTGGATGTGTGTGCAGTGGTTTGATTGCGTGAACAAACAGTCATTTCACTTCCTAGATCTATGATTCTGCTGCGTTCTTCTGAGATGCGCAAGTAGAGTCTCTTATAGCGCCGCAATAACGCAACAGTATCTTTATTTGTCGCAGTAGGATCGTCTAGAACGCCATGCGACGTTGCGCAATTTGAGCAAGCACAGAGTATAAGCGTGCGCCGTAACTCTGCGTTCGCATACACATTTAGTAGAAACGAAGTGGGATCGCCGTAGAGGCAATGTAAGGTCTCCAAAAGCGCAATTAGAGATCTGTAGGTGCACTTATGTAGCGCACATAATCACAGCATATACGCAGAGATACGTTAATTGCGCTTGCACGTGAACAGTGACTTTTCGGGGTCATTTGGAATGTCATAACCTCTCCTCGCTAATGCGCTTTCATTGGCCATCTTCAGCGTTCAAAAGTGTTGGCACCATTTATTTACTCCCTTCGCTTTAACGTCTACCTGTATAAGCGTTTGAAACGCCCCTCAAAGGTGTTTCTGGTGCGTTGTTTGCCAGTCCACCAGAACTTAAGCAATGCTGTTATACAACAGTAAGCTATGTATAGCGCTCTCAAAAATAATAAAGACGTTGTAATTTGTTGTGTTTCCAAATATCGCAGGACCAGTTACAGGACGTACATTTGTAATATATTATTCTTGAAATTTTTGTATGTTGCTAGTTCCTCTCTGTTTTCTTGTTACTTAATACTTTTATCCGTATGACCTCTTCCCTTTTTGGGTTTTTTTTTAAAAATTATTTTATCTATTAACAAATTAATTCATAGACAGTGTAATTTATATCTACCCCTCATCGCATTAAGCACGCTGATCAGAACGCGAGGTGAAAACCCTTAGCACGTCATAAACACTCAGCGGAGGCACAAACAGTTGTCAAGTAGAACTCTGTTTGTAGATGTATATACGCATTCACACGCCGCAGAAGTTACATGTACGTAGGTCGCTATCAACTGTTTCACTTGTAATTTCATATAAAATTGTAAAACTTTTCATGAATTTCCCTACGACCCAATGGCGATCCCATAATGTTTACAACGCCGTGAAAACACTGTGGGAACGCAACTTAGGGTGATAACGGTGAGTGAGACAATTTCTTCGCAACCTCAGTGACACGTCTTCATTTGTACTGCCTGCGTGACAGAATGCATGCCTGCGTACTGTGCTTGCTCAAAGTGTCGAGCTGCAATCTGTTATAGCCGCTTTAATTTGCTGTTGCAGTGCTGTAGGAGGCCGTATTGCAGACATCTTTTCGGTTCTTTTCGGTTCTGCTGTTTTCATGGCCGACCCTGAATCACCGTTTTGACACAGGCCTTATGCTTTGAGTTCAGTTCTTTTCTATAAGAACCATCGTTAGTCAATCATAATAAGATCATTTTCTTTCTGCAATTGAATACGCTTAGTCCGATTCATTTATTAATGCAGTGGTTTCTCTTCTCAATTATTAGTATTCGTTTTACTGAGTATTTGTTAAATCTTAAATAAGTCACTAACTAATTGTGTTACGACTTTGACTTATTATGCTGTATGAATGATGGGAACTCTCATCATACAGTGTATCAGGGTTATCGCAAATTGTTTCTTTGCTTTATATTGCAATAAAAATTGATTATAAGTGTTTTTGATTGGAACTCTATAATCATATTAGAATTATATTGAGTGGATTTTTACAGTCACTTTGTCACACCGAATAGCTTTAGTTTTATTCCAAAACCATGAGTTATTAATACTCTTATTGGAGACCGATCTTAGCCTGGTGGTAGATCAAGCACTACGATATGATTGTAATCATCGTAATGTGTAACAATGTTCGACCAAATCCGTGCGTTTTATGATATAACTTAAGCCCTGGTAAACCAATATGCCTGCAATAAAGATCTCCAATACAATAATAATTCAACATTCCTATACATAGACGCTCCAAATGGGCGATCTTCAATGATATCGGTTCTTAGAAGTAAAATTTGTATGTAGTTCAATGGCTAATTTAGGGAAGCCCCTGGATTTGACATTTAAGGTGAAAGTTTTATTCCTGGTACACAAAATAATCATTTTCAAAAGCTTATTTAAGCTCTGGTGATATTTGTTCGTTGATAACAAATCCTACAGTATGAAATGTAATCTCATACTTTTCTAAATGATACTGCTGCAACGACGTTGAAATATTGGGTCGAATAATATCTGAAAAAACTCTCATCAGTATAACATGTTAACAAAATTGTCATAAATAAAGAAATAAATAAAATGGCAAAGGTTTCTTCTATGATTAATCCGGATTTTTTGGTACGTTCATGTAATAAAGTTTGTGATTTTATACTTTTGAGTTTCCTGTCACACAGGAAGAATTCTGTTCATGCCGACCATAATGAACTGTTCGCAGAGAGAAGTGAAGGTGAATTAAATTATTGTAGTTGTATTAGATTTCTTTTGTGGTAGGCGGTACGAGAAACAATCAATGCCATGCCACACAAAACTAAAACATAAGCTGATGTTATACAGTTTCGGTGTCAGAAAAATCAAAAATAAACCAAAATAAAAGATACAAAAAACGGTTGCACTTTCCGGCTTTTTTACAGTCCTTTATAACTAAACAACTTCTGGTTTCTGTTTTAGTGCACTAGGTTAGTTTATCTTAGCGCTGATTTTGGCAGTACGAAATGTAAATTATGTAATTCAAATAACAAACCTTGTCTCTTGGGCTTATAATTAAACGCAGACCGCGGTAAGTCAATTGTATACCACAGCAATGGGAGCATATCTTGACAGTTTCATTCCATTTATTTATCTTTAGAGGTTTTCCCACAGCAATTCACCTTTTAGCATTGACGAACTATAAAACATTCTGAGAAAATTGCATAAGCAATACATGAACGTTAATCTCAAACGGCATGCATTTGAGATTAGATATTTTTTAACCAGAATTTCATTCTGTTTATATTATAGAGACAACGTTTCGAGATAATTGGAAAAAAATATAAAAATGTAATGTTGGTTTGAACGCAAAAATAAAATAGAACCATTTTAACAAGACCTTTGACTTTCAGTAGGACGTAACTATCTATTTCTTGCGTCAAAACAAGTTAAAAATAATGCCGGTTTCAAGCGAAATATGCACCGAAGTCTTAGCTCAAACGCCGGAAAAATCTTGTTGATTGTTAAGGAGCCATGGCTGAGGAGTGGCCTACAATGAAATAGACAGGCCTGTGTTACATTGCCGTTTGACACAACTACCCAAAGTCCAAGCTCTTGTTAAAACGAGAAGACTGTTAACGAATCTTTGTGAAAATATATACAATGTACTTTTCGCAATACATTGGGTATTCTTATTTTTTTATGAATTGTTTACAATATATTTTGTATCCTACATAAATTCGTGATTTCTGTTCACAAATTATCATTAATATCTTCTTTGCCATGCGGGCAAAACAATGTAATGTTTAAAAACAAAACAGAAAATGTTTCATAATCTTTTTCCGAGTAGCATAGCTACATGTGTAAAATTGAGTTATACAAGAATCTGACGAAATGAAGTTATTTTCTACTATTAACACATGTCAATGTACGCCTGATTTCGGATCCATTATTCAGTTGCTCAAGCCTCTCAGATAAGTCAGATTTTGACAGATCGGTCAATTTTGTTATGGATCAAATACGAGAGCCCGGCTTTTTTATATTCAGAACCCCGCTCTGTGGTGGCCCTATACTATAGCCGGGCTATAGTGATTAGTCTGTTCGCCCGGAATAACGTGTACGGAGCATATATCTCTATCCTTAGCCCAATCTGGCTTACAACAACAAAGTGTCTTTGGGCAAAGAGTGTGCAGTGACATTGAAACAAAATCATGCACCAAAGATGAAGGTCATAGCAGACGTGTAAATTTCTTGTCAGGACGATATTCCCCCCTACCCCCTTAACTCAATCTATTTAATTTTTCTCACATGCAAAGAGCCTTTTTATGAAGGGTGTGCAGTTACTTGTACCGTGAACCCGTTTCCAGATCAAAGGTACCGGTCGAAGTGAAATTGAAAAATATGTTAAAAACCTTTTTCCATAACATATATATTCCCCCATGAGCCTCCTCTGGCTCATACTTCACCTAAAGAGTGCTTGTGTGTGCAATGACTTTGATTCAAGATTTAAGGTCAAAGGTTAAGGTAATAACAGATCTTTTTAGATCCAGTTCTGGACCATTTATTCTCTTCTATTTACCAAATCTTGCTAAGACTACCTTTAGGCAATGAGTGCACAGTACAGAGACCTTTACACAAGTGTCAATGTGGAAAGTTCGATGTCATATCAGACTTCTGTGTAAAATTCTTATCCACGCGGTATTTTTTTTCTCTTTGTTTTATCTGCCTTATTCTACACCCTTACATGTACAATGCCTTCATGATGTATGATACGTTCAGAAAAAAAATCAAGTTAGAGGTCAAGGTCAAGCAAAGTCCTCTTACTCTAATTTCGAGGCTCTTGGAAATAGTAAGAAATAAAATAAATTAATGTTGTGGCATTGAACAAATGCAAAGGTTTTGGATAAAACCATCTTCACAATTACATAAATCAGAAAAATGTAACTAACGCCCAATCCCCACCTCAAACCAAAGCAAGAAAAATATATTTCATCGCTGCTCTTAAGGTGATAGTGTTAAGAAATGAAGAAAAAAATTAATAGACATTGATATGAGCAACACTGCTCAAACAGGTAAGCTAAGATAATAACCGATACAATTGACAGAGTTAAGATTAGAATGGTAATGGCATGTCTGATATTAATACATTTTTAAAAAGTATTCCATGAAAACTCAGACTCTTTCATGTAAAGGTAAATATATTACCTTGATACCACGCTAGATCTGGTTAATCTTCTGCATGATGAATCTTTTGATAAAGTAAGAGTAATTGGCATCAAACACACATTTTCTGATTCGCACGCACACACATGCATAGTGCGAGTATAATCAACAATGCATATTCTTTTGATCTGTAGATTTTTTTCAGCACAAGAGGCCCATGGGCCACAAATCGCTCACCTGAACAATAGTCCTTGTATCATTTTATTTCGAAAGGGTTTATTATGAAGTGAACTCTGAATAAATATTGTAAAACTCATATATTTCAAGATTTTGCCATATATTAAACAATACATAAAAAGAAGAAACAATTTTATCTTTGGCATGTTTTTATTCATAGTTATTTTACACATCAACTGAGACTGAATTTTAAGCTCTAAAATACCCATTTGCAGTAAAAAAAAAAATCCAATTTCACTGAAAAAATTGAATTATATTCATTAAATAATTAAAAGATGGTATTGGCATCTGTTTTGTATTTCAATCATTAAAAGCTTCTTTATCGATTCATCAAATAAAAATATTGCAGGTGTGATGAGGACATTAGGCATGTTAGATTTTGCATTTTCATCGATCATCTGTCTTATAGACTAAACTCAAAAAACATGGAAAGTCTATATATAGTTGATAAAGTCTATCAATGATTCCTACTTTTTTTCCATATCTTTTGTTCCTTTATCTTTCCTAACTGTGTGTTTGTGAATCAAAACTTCGTAAAAACTAAGATCCACACCTTTTTGAAATTGTTTGAATTTATGATCTTTGATCCCGATCACTTGTATCCCGATATGTGAGTAATTGATGTCGGGATTGAAATTCCGAAAAAACAAAAAACTAGTCGATAAACATACACATGTGTAACCAGATAATTTAACGATGATAATCTTATCATGGAAATTTCTTTTTTCTTTTTTTAATACTTCATTTAATAAAACATGATTTAAACAATTTAGAATCTGCACTATCTCAGAATGATTGCACAGTAATCTCACAAACTGTAGCATTGTAATTCTTAAAAAGAAGAGTTTAAAACATTTTCCCATTATATAAGTCTATGTTAAACTTTGAACATATTTTGGAGCCGTATGTAGTATTAGTCCGGGGATCACGGTTTTCACAATTTAGAATCTACACTTTTAGGGTACTTGTATATTAATCTCACTAATTTTAGAACTGTAGTCCTTGAGAATACATTTTTAAAAACATTTCCCCCCATATATTTCTATGTTTAATTTGTCTTTTTTAATCAACTTTGAACCCCTCTTGAGACCCCAGTATTGACCCGGGGATCGCGATTTTTACAATTTAGAATCTTCACTATATATACAAGCTTTGGTGTAAATATTGGCATATCTGGTGTAGTGGTTCTTAAGAAGAAGATTTTTTAAGACACCCACCCAATTTTCGCAGTTTCGCAATTATCTCCCTTTTAAAAAGTGTTGTGACCTTTATTTTAACAATTTAGAATCCCCTTCTCATAAGGATGCTTTGTCTCAAGATTGGTTAAATTTGGCTCAGTGGTTCTAGAGAAGAAGTCAAAAATGTGAAAAGTTTACAGACGGACGGACAGACAGACGGACGGACGGACGGACGGACGGACGACGGACAACAGGTGATCAGAAAAGCTCACTTGAACCTTCGGTTCAGGTGAGCTAAAAAAGCAGATACATTGGGTTTTTAAAGATACTCAAGCGACCGCAAAAGAAAACATGCGATGGAGTTTCGATATGGATGCATATTATTTGGCTAACAAATCAGTCGTTACAGGAAGTTAACAAGACGCACATGTATCCTGATATCGTTTTTTAAGTTTTGATGATTTATTTCTCTAAAATTTTATTATTATTTTTTTTATTATATTTAATACTATTAATATTAATTATAAAAAAGTGCAATAAAATTCTTTTAAGTACAGTTTGTATAGACATGTAAACTTATTTAAAAAACAAAAACAAATATACTGAGTGATATAATACTATGCGGCACGCTCTCGGTATTAGAGGTGCATAAAATATGGAGATCCTTTAGTTAATGGGGTAGGAATAATGATTCCTTGATAAATAAAAATATTGCCGAATAAAATGTCACTATTCTGGCCTACGTCATGTTGTCAAACGTCTAATTTCAATAGTAAATATTTACATTCAGTGTATATGTCACCTATCTTTGCATTGGAAATCTGCGACGTTTAATTTCCTGCGACGTTCAATTTCCTTTGGATAGACTTGGATACACATGCGCAATGAGCACAAATATAAACGTCATCAGCCGGTTTTTTTTACCATCACATTAACCTTACATATTAACCAACTTCCTATGTACTGATGAAAAATAATCGATAAATAAATTCTATTTATCAATTGAAAAAACATGTTTTTCGACAAAAGTTTCTAGCACTATATTTTCAGTCGCGCAAGCGAACTAAATAAATGTTAGTATAGCTTTTCCATGTATGTTTCATGTCCCTTATTAAAAGCGCTTATAATGCATGGCTTTATAGCGACGATACACAAATATTTCATACTAATTGACATTGGAATGAATATAAATGTAAGCATTGAATGCTTATTTTTTAGATGGCATCGGCACTATAACCCACCAAGCGGTGCAGACAAATTATCATACTGTGCTAATGCATAATTTGTCTGAACCGCATGGTGTGTTATAGGACTGATGACATCCAAAAACAAGCATTCGATGCTTAAATGTAGCTTCACAATTTGAAACATTACTCTTAGAGGCCTAACAGTTGGCTAATAACTTCAGTTATTGAACGTTGATGATGAACATATTTTTTAATTAATTCATGATTTCTTTTCCAGCAGTGCAAATACATATTTATAAAAAAGCCTTGGGATGTATGTATATGTTGTTTTATGTTTTAATATCAATGTACCCAACATGGCTATAGAATAGATGAATGAATTAAAGTGCCGTAAATATTATGAAAACGCAATCAATTATTCTATTAATTCCCTTAAATGTTTAATATCCTTATAAAAGTCTTTTCTTGTTGATAATCGCACAATTTTACACTATAGAAATAATTAAAGCAAAAAATATAAGAGATCAACAAAAAGCAATGCACAAAATTACACAAGGAATTTTGGGGCAAAAGACAGAGGATGCATACAGAGATTCTCCGAGTAGGTGTGATCTAGAACTATAGTAGACGGAGTGTGATTAACGTAAAATGGCAATGCTCCTATCAGCTTTACTGTCAAAAATCAATGTGTTTTATCAGAAATTATCTACGACAACCGCGATCAAATTTCATTTTTTTTTCACAACAGATCTCTAGGATTCATGATCGTTACTAACGGTAAATATGATATAAACCATGAGATATTGTATAAAAATATTACATAAATCATCGTAAATTTCACTAGCTCTAGATTCTTTTAGACGTCCGTTATCATAACTTTGACAACGAAAATCATTGGATTTGATATCAAACCGAAAAACAAAAGAACATGATATCTTTGAAACATTCAATAAGAGTATAAATGATATCCAAAAAAGGTCACAAAATGTCACGAGCATACTTTCTAACACAGGACAGTCTATAGAAAAAAGATTAATGTTTCTAGCTATATAAAGACATGAACATGTAAACGCCGTGTAAGTGAATGGTTGATATTCGATATTCAGAGAGCAAAGTCGCTGGTGTAATGTATTCTTTTATCACCAACATAAGTAAGAGTATCGCACGGACCATCGTGTTAATGGCAGTTAATGGAAATGTCAGTCTTTGGATAGAGCACAGCAGATAAAACTTTGACAATATATAGATATTGGAAGGATATAAAGACAGTTTTGAAGGATTAATGTTACATGTACCTTCTTTATGTGGACCATTATGCACAAAAACGAATACCTATTACTATGCCCAAATTTGTATTGACCGGATAAGTATGGAACACCTACTCTATCTGATCACGGCCAACCTAACTTCATTTAATTTGATGCTTATATGTCATAATGTGGTTTTTTCATACCATTATGTGGTGTGACTTTGTCATTATGTGATGTGCTTATATCATTATGTTGTGCACTTGATATATCATTATGTAGTGTGCTTATATCATTATGCAGTGTGCTTACATCTTTATGTAGCTTGTAGTGTGCTTATATCATTATGTAGTGTGGGTGTGCTGATATCATTATATAGTGTGCTTATATCATTATGTAGTGTGCTGATATCATTATGTAGTGTGCTGATATCATTATGTAGCGTGCTTATATCATTATGTAGTGTGGGTGTGCTGATATCATTATATAGTGTGCTTATATCATTATGTAGTGTGCTGATATCATTATGTAGTGTGCTGATATCATTATGTAGCGTGCTTATATCATTATGTAGTGTGCATATCATTATGTAGTGTGCTTTTATTATTATGTAGTGTGCTTATTTCATTATCTAGTGTGCTTATTTCATTATGTAGTGGGCTTATATCATTATGTAGTGTGCTTATATTATAATGTAGTGTGGGTGTGCTGATATCATTATGTAGTGTGCTGATATCATTATATAGTGTGCTTATATCATTATGTAGTGTGCTGATATTATTATGTAGTCTGCTGAGATCATTATGTAGTGTGCTGAGAAAATTATGGAGTGTGCTGATATCATTATGTATTGTGCTGATATCATTATGTAGTGTGCTGATGTCATTATATAATACTGGTGTGCGTATATCATTATGTAGCATGTAGTGTGCTGATATCATTATGTAGTGTGCTGAGATCATTATGTAGTGTGCTGAGATCATTATGTAGTGTGCTTATATCATTATGTAGTGTGCTGATATCATTGTGTATAAAGTGTGCTGATATCATTTTGTATTGTGTTTGTATCATTATGTAGTATTGGTGTGCCGAAATTATTATGTTGTATGCTGATATCATTATGTAGTGTGCTGATATCATTATGTAGTGTGCTGATGTCATTATGTAGTGCACTGATATCTTTATGTTGTGTGCTGATATCATTATGTAGTGCACTGATATCTTTATGAAGTGTGCTGATATCATTATGTAGTGTGCTGATATCTATATGTAGTGTGCTGATATCATTATGTAGTGTGCTAACATCATTATGTAGTATAAAGTGTGCTGATAACATTATGTAGTGCGCTGATATTACTATAAAGTGTGCTTACATCATAATGTAGTCTATAGTGTGCTGATATTCTTATGTAGTGTGCTTAATTATTAGTATGCTGTGTGCTCAGTAAAACATTATGTAGTTTGCATATATCATTATAAAGTTTGCTTACATCATTATGTAGTATAAAGTGTGCTGATAACATTATGTAGTGTGCTGATATCATTGTAAAGTGTGCTAAAATGATTATGTAGTATAAAGTGTGCTGATATCGTTATGTAGTGTGCTTATATAATCATATAGTGTGCTTAATATATCAATATGTACTGTGCTTAATATATCATTAGTGTGCTTATAGTGTAAGGTAGTGTACAAAGAAGTGTGCTTTTGTCATTATAAAGTGTACAGTATATTTGTAATGATGTGATGTACAGATGTCATTTTCAGGTGTGTTTTGGGTTTTCCTGGAAATGAAATAATAAGATTCCATTATTTGCAGGTCAATGTATAGTTGAAAATAATAAAAAAATAATATCATTGAAAAGAGAATTAAGAGTAACTTTTGTTGTCAAAACTCTCCAATTCATGTATAGTTGTAAGCAGATCAGTCATCATGAAGCATTTAAATAAATGTAAACGTTGATTAATATGAAATCAAAGTAGAAAATAAGGACCAAATTAGATATTAAACTAATTTTTTTTTAACATTTCCTTCCAAGTAGTATTTTGTATTTCAGTATGAGTCGTTCACAAATCACAATTGTTTCTATAATTAAAATGCTTTACTTCTATGCTTACCAGGACATAACTGGCATTGAAACTTCAGTCAAACTTTAACAAATATATAAACATTAATACATTGATGACAGAAACAAGCAATAGCTGTGCTTTCTTATGTCGTATATTTTATTAGACTGAGCCAAAAAATATGACGTCATTCCAAAACAATAATCATAACACTGCTTGAACATCACATAAAGGGGTTTGCACAGCGTATGAATAGTTAAGTAACTATGTCTTTTTGATTACGTAAGGAATATGATATAAAGAGAAATGTATGTTACATCTATTTCGCAAGGCATTTATTTGTAAATGAACATCAATTATAAGCTAAGCAACAGTACATTACATGATGAAAAAAGTAAAGCACAAAAAAAAACCAAACAAAAAACAAAATTTAAAAAAAAAACCGAAATAACCCCCCCCCCCCCAAAAAAAAAAATACACCACATGACAATATCTCATTACATGACACAAGAACGCCTTATAATGATAAAAACTTATTATAAAATAATAAAAGAACTCCACACAATGACAAGAGCACACCAAATCACGATGAATCATGCAGAATGATCACATAAAAAGGTAATGAGCTGAATAAGAGAGCTATGCTTTCTTAATTTTTTTCTTTATGTCATATATTTTATCAGACTGAGCTGAAAAATATGACGTCATTGCAAGACAATCGTCATAACGATGCTTGAAACATGCAAAAGCACACAACATATTGATTTATAAAATCACAGAACAAACTCAGTTTAGACAACTCAATCGTTCCATGGATAAACATATACACGATTATGAAAAAAGAGTCGCTGGCTGAACAGTAAAACTACTCCTGCACAATCACAATTTTTTTTTATTGCGCGTGTTTTGCCATGGCTAAAAACCCTAGCTACATGTATCTAATGGCTCACAACGAGGCCCCGACAGCGATATCGGCCTGAGCTACCCAGGACGCTAATATTTCGGGGAGCAATACCAGCATCCCCTACAGCTATACGTCGTTTAACAGCAAATTAAAAGGACAGAGGATATAGAAAGAAATTGGTTTCTTCCTAGAATATTCTCTCTCTCTCTCTCTCTCTCTCTCTCTCTCTCTCTCTCTCTCTCTCTCTCTCTCTGATGTAAGAATTCATATGAATGCAAATAAATGACTTTGAAAACATACAATGCATCATAAAATTAAGTAAAAAATGTGGTTTCTTTCCATCAACGTAAATTAATTATTATTTAAAAAGCTATTCAAATGTATATAAAATGCATATAGATTACCTGATTTAAAATATGCTAACTCTGTATTTATGACCGCTCCCTATTATTGTTTGTTTTCTTTTTTTAAATGAAAATGTTTTATTACCTTAAGTTTAATGCTTTCGATGCCGTGTCTGTTTAAAAAAGGATAATTAATATTTCATTTTATTGCAATTTAGCTTTACAAAATCCGGGAAAACTTTTACCGGAACCTCCTTTATTGTTACACCTCGCTGGCCATCGAAAGGTGTTTCTGAACTGCTTTAGAAAGCAATTCATAGTGGAAAACCATTTGCTACAAGAAGGGATCCATCGGACCAGCATCGAAAGTGATTAACCACAGATAATAAAACCGTTATTAACAGGCATTGGCTACCTATTTCATCTGAATAAAGGGATGTATTGACTTATTTACACATAAAGAACAAGTCCGTGAAGAACTGTAAAGGTGTCTTTTTTAACTCTTGTAGGGCATAGTATCTGAAGTCATCGATAAATGAAACGAAATTAAAGAGCTGACACGAACCTATGTACCGTGACCAATGAATGATGATAAATCAATGACGTTTGTATAAGAGAGAGAGAGAGAGAGAAAGAGAGAGAGAGAGAGAGAGAGAGAGAGAGTCTTAAACTGAAATATTTCTGTCAAAAGAGAAAGTAAATAGAATAGAGCAAACTACAAGTCAATTTAAAACTTCGCACATCAATTTAAAAAATGTGTTTGTCATAGTTTCTTATTTTTTTGCAATACCGAAGTAAGCAGATTCACAAGTTACATGTAGAGATGGCGGTTAATATTAATTTTTTATGGCAAAAAACGAACGAAGGGGGTCTTAGATCGAACAATGCATTGAATAGATGAGATATGATTGAATGATAAAAAACCGACCAACATTGATTCAGCTTTGGTGTTCATTACCCGTTTACTTCAACTGTGTCTTGTCAGCATCTGTTTAAATTCCATTCAGTGCATGACGACATATTTAATTCTACAGTATATTTACATCTTTATCAACGTTTAACGTTGTCTAGTTCTTAACATTGCTCCATTCAAACAGATCTTTACGTAAAACAATACCACAACCTCCTACTATGACATTATACCTGTTTTCCCCGAATATGACCCAGAATATGACCTTCCCTACTAATTTACAAAAATATGCCCCCAAAAAGTTCTCTTATTAAAAATAAAAACTTGAATTGAAGGATTACCAATTACAGTACCCTTTTTAAGATGTTTGTTTCTTTCAACTAGAGTAATAAGAGATGCGAGTATTATGTTGAAGAAATAAGACTAGCTGACTTGCTGGGCACTTAAAGATAATAATAAATGATTTTTATATTTTTAAAAGGATCACCCTGCATATTTATGCATAGTTTCAGGAGAAGAAACCATATAAAGGGTGAAAGAAAGGGCACTTTGAATCAATCGATAGAATTAGTTCGGCATATCAGTACGACAGCCAATATACAAGTATATACATACGTATAGGACAGTCATGTATGTTATTATGTCATAAAATGGCCGATTTTAACCCCCTACTTATACGATAGTTTAAAAACTGAATAATGGTACAAATCGTCAGAGTACAATTGTATCATATGCAAAATATCTCTGCATTAGCTGATTTGCTCGGCACTTAAAGATAATAATAAATGATTTGCATATTTCTTAAATGATCACCCTGCATATTTATGCATAATATCAAGAGAAGAAAATCATCCAAAGATTTATCATCTCTCTAAAGGAAACTTAAACTCACTATTTGCAAGTTAAACGAAATCTGTATGCACACCTCTTAACTTTACTCGGTGCCAGAAAGAGGAATACTAAGTTAGCTTCATCACGCATTGCATTTATTATAATGAGCAAGTGGTAAATAAATTCATCACAAAAATTCTTTTCGTGCCATTCTTTAAAATATTCTCAAGAAAATATTAAAATTATCGGATAATCTTTTGTCTTCCTTTTTTTAAGAATGACATTTCGGGTATTATTAAATAAATAACTTTATCTTATTAAAAATGTAGCAACCGTTATGTACCAATTGAATTTGTTTGTTTTGTAGTAAACTATGTAGTTACATTTATAGTAAAGAGGTTAGGCATTGATTCATCAAAATTATTTTTAATTTGCACAGACCTATCGTTATTTTTTTCTGCAATAGAAAAAAAATTGTCATTATCAAAAGAGTACTTACCTAAAGGTAGGACCAAAAAGAAGGGAAACCAGCAAAGGAGGAAGACCCCGACTACGATTCCAAGCGTTTTAGCGGCCTTTTTCTGCCGACTGAATTTTATTAATCGCTCGGACATATTCTGTTTTGAGTTTCCGTTCAATATCGTGTTGCAACTCGACCGACCGGTGTGGATTCGTAACTTTACTTTTTTGGTGGATGACTTTCCCCAAGACATGGTGGTCTCCCCTTTCTGAAGATTTTTTGAGTGTTCGTTGACAGTTTTGAAGATGCGGCTGTATACGAAGACAATTATGAACAATGGGATATAAAATGATCCCGTCACTGAAAATAAAACGTACGCGGGCTCTCTGTTCACATGACAATTTTGAGCGCTTGCTAACTTCCGGTCATGTCGCCAACCAAACACCGGTCCGATAGAGATCGCAAGGGAGACAATCCACACAAGGGAAATAATCCAGCAAGCTCTCCTCTCGGACATGATAATTCCATGTTGGAGAGGTCGAGTTATTCCTATATAACGGTCAACGCTGATGACACACAGTGTTATTATGGAGCCAGTACACCACAACACATCCACCGACGTCCAGAAAATGCACAGGGTCGGACCAAAGGGCCAATATCCAAGAATATCCAACATCGCCGAAAATGGCAGAACTGACAACCCCAGCAGAAGGTCAGCACAGGCTAAATTCACAATAAAGTAATTTGTCGTGTGTCGCAAATTCTTGTAAATGGCCACAGAAAGTAACACTAACAGGTTTCCAAACACAGTCATGAATAATATACTGAAAAGCACAGTTCCCGTCGCAATGGCGTAAGGTAGAGAAAGTTCCCCTGAATGCGGGTTCTGTTCCGCTGTATCATTTGTGTCGTTCATGTTGAAGAATCAACAGTGGGTGAACTGCTGCTCACTGCAATAGTGAATACTGATCTGGCGGTGAAACCCTGTTGCCTTTATGAAACCGTTCGATGGCATAAGACTGCCGATAGAAATACATACCGTAAAGAGTTCTCGCCTATGGTCGATTTCATTTCCTCAATATCACAAGTCCAGCGATCTTCTCGAGTTGCAACGAAGAAAAAAATTAATAAAAGAGCGAGAAAATTCTGCACCCGTCATCACTAAAGTGTCACTGGCGAAAAACACACGGCAAGGTGCTGAAATATAATCAGAGAAGTATTAATTATGTGAAGTAGTGTCTCAAACAAAAAAAAAAAAAACGTTCACGAGTTTCTTAACACTTCCACTGGGCGTTACTGCGTTGTCTGGGTCCATACGCTAAAGCGAGATAATTATCGACTATCATTTTCTTTGCGTCATTATAATGTACAGTGTGTTTAATTGGAGCAACAGCAGCACTTCCTATTCACAGCGCGCTCATATCACCCTAGGAGACGGAGAGAGAGAGAGAGAGAGAGAGAGAGAGAGAGAGAGAGAGAGAGAGAGAGAGAGAGAGTGTGTGTGTGTGTGTGTGTTGTATTGGACATAGGTGGCATATCTCTTATCTTGAAATATCTACAAACTCAATTATTTATTCTTTTGACAGTCCGTGGTTTTATGTTATATTTTACAATCGGTGCAACGAATACAAGTTAACCCAAATAAAAGCCATTTAAACTTTTAATCTTTGGGGTGTCGTTTTTACTGCTGACATGCAATGCCTGTGTTTAAGTAACCACTTGAAGTTGGGGGAGCTTCTAAAAATCGTTTAAATAGCTGCATGGTGACACATGCTGATCTTAGGATCGCGGTCTCAAAGTGTCAGGGCGGCAGATGTGGGACTTGGGTCGTCCTGAATAATTTTTGTGCAATATCATTGTCAATGTCGTTAAAGATTAATCCATTAACATTAAGCACATAAAAACTGTATTCAAGAAACAAAAATAATACACCCTAAAGAGGTTCTAGTATAAGTGGCATATTGAGTGTCGTCCCCGTAACCAACTTTTCTTATACGAGTTAAATGCTATCATGAAATAAATTTTCGGAACCGCCATCGATGTGCAAAAACAATAATATAAATTGTTTAAGGTTCGTTTGTAAGACAATAAAGCGACTTGACAACTTACTATTTCAAATACGGATAAAACGCGTTCAAATGAATCTTGTATATATACAAGATATACCATACGAGATGGCATGTTCCCTCTTTTAATGATTTTGATAACGCAACATAAGCCTTATCAACTTTTCAATCTTTTGAATCAGGCCATCATTTTTTATCAGTATGATAAGTCATGTATAAGACAATTTTCTGACAACTAAGCTATTTTTTATCGGTATTTATCGGGACACTGGGTATATTATGTAATAGAAGGGGAAACACCGATTTCCATATGCATACTTAAAAAATGATTGATGTTGTTGTCAATTTGAATATGAAGGATAACCCACATTCAAAGGCTATCGTGTTTATGTTTTAAAAGAGATTACGAGATCACGTGACAATGGATATTTCTAAAGGTTCGTTTTAGAATAAATTCATTGATAAATATTTACATTTTCCAGTGTCTTTGCCTGTGATAACAATACGTATCGATTTTGTACTATATAACCCGTAACTTCAAATGACGCCAAATTGAGGCGCCAGCGGGGTTTGCTTATTCATATTTAAAAATCTAATCGTACGATGGCTTAAAATTGTATATATATATAAGTAATAAGGAATCATTTTTTGAATATTATGAGGTGGTCATTTCGGTCGGGGCGTGATCAAATCTATCATAAAGCATTTTGGGCTTTATTCGATTTGATCACGCCCCGACCAAAATTATCACCTCATAATACTCAAAGAATGATTCCTTATTTCTTAAGTATCTTGTGTTTGAGTATAAAAAAGGATTATTTAAACCAGCCCGGAAGTCTTCTACGTGTGTGATGAGATAAAATTTGACCAGGGAAACAAACATGCTGAGAGTATTGCATAAGCAATACACGTCCCCTACCGGTTTGTATTATTATATGAGAGCTTCGAAGCCTACAACTTTACAGAACTATTATAAACGAGATGTTATTATTTAATAAGATAACAGATATAAAAGAACAGAGGAAATCCAAACTATACAGTTGGTAATATTGAAATCAAATACAATGTGGGTAAAATACTACTCTTTATTTTATCTCCTGCATTTTCGCATTGCTGGTAGAAATTTTGAAAGCAATGTACTTTTATGCACAATATAATTTCTTACCTTCTTCTGGACCCCAAACCAAACCAAACAATTAAATAGCTCAACCCGATAACGAACCCGATTGTAAAAATACCCCCAAAAATACTGCCGATTAAATTTACAACACAACATTGCACAATTTTTCAGAACTTACAGTATCTGTTTGTTAGAAATGATAAAAGTAATGATACAAGTAACGCACGATATTATTACTGACCACATGCTGGCCTCGTTCATTTGATACACATCGAACCACGGTCGGATAACGAACCTAAACATTAAAAAAATGGAATTTAATGAATTCGTTTTATCGTATAAATGTCGACCAGACCCTACGAAAGTGTAAACTTGATCGGTGGAAATTTTGGACCTCTTCAACAAGTTTCATACATGTATGACAAGTATTCCTCAAACGCATAAAGAAAACAAAAGTGTGGAAAACTGATGTGGGACAGACAGAAGGACAGGCGGACTGACGGACGCAGAGGAAAAGCCAGTATAGGACAAATAACACCTAGATAGGTAACGTCCTTTTTAGTCATTGAACACAAAATACTTGTTTGATGGAGAGAGAGAGAGAGAGAGAGAGAGAGAGAGAGAGAGAGAGAGAGAGAGAGTTAATGCATACATTCATCGAACAAAAATTGTATAAAGTTCAAATTATTTTATACAATGATAACATGTGTACTTAAACTGCACATGCACTTCCTATGGACTTCAATGTAAAATACAAGATGCATTCAAATGCTTTAGGTTTTCATAATGATCGCCATTTTTATACCTTTATAAACAAAAGAGTTGCACTAATGCCTTATTGTATTGGTGATTAAAGAATATTGAATATTTATGAGAACAAAAATAATTAAATAGGTTAGCTATTGGTCACATAGCGTACAGTATATAAGAGTGGGCGTAAGATTTCGACGCTGATGTAATTAGAATTAGAAATTAGAAAAGTTAAAATTTTCACTATTCACTTTTTATTCTTTTTTTAGGTTAACGGAATATATTTACCTCTACCGAGTATGATTCCCTCTATTTCTTTCGAAAACTTATAGTAAATTCATAGCTTTATAGAAACAGCCAGACTGAAATCTACACGCGCCCGTTTATCGATTGGTCGAAGCCTCTTGCGAAAAATCATGGACTGCACGAAATAAGTATGGAGATGTCAGACTCAAATTCCCATAGGAGATGATTTGGCTGTTTCCTAAGCTAACCTACTGATGCACATTAGGAGTAATTTAGTGAATTTGTCTTCCTTTTTATAATAAATGTATTAATTTGTTGAAGGAAAGGTGTACAAAACAAACAATAAATTGCTTTCTTTGATGACTCATGCAGGTTCTGAAGGTAGAGATCAAGGCAGAAATAAATGACATGCAAACGCGTAAATAAAAAAAAATAAGATGATTGGTGCTTAAGAGTTTCAAAAGCATGGATGTTAAAAGGAAATAACAATAGACATATTTTAATGGTGAATTGATATAATTATCTGTAACATTTTTGAAATCTTTTACAGGTTATATTTAAAAATGTTTTTTGTGTATTTTTCTTGGAGCGGAACAACCTATTTACCAGTATTGAATGGGCAATCACTTTCTCTCAACAAAACATTGGCATCGACGTTCTATATTTTGATAGCATTAAAGCATACTTTTCTTAGAATCAAGGGGAAAGAAAATGACATATTATATGTTCTGCTCCGCTAGTTTCTGCGATGATCGATTAAATTGGATCCCCTCCATTGAGTATCACACAATGGGAACACGGTAAAAAGCGAACTAAAATACACCACAGAGTGCGGGCTGTTTCGTTCCTGCAATGCTATTATATGGTTTCCAGTCGCTCTGACATACGCCATCACCCTGACACAAAATTTATTTAAAATGACGTACGTTGCTTATCATGGGTTGCGCTAAATTGAAATTTATTAAAATTACAAAGGAAATTGCGAAACTCTAACCAAATTTGGCAAACTTGAACATCCCTTCGACACCCAACCCCCTTGGAAAATCGTAATGCGAAACATCGTTTAAATTTGTACGTTTACGTGTCGTAACGGCGAGAATTTGATCTATTATACGTGCTGTTTTGGTTTTTGCAATGGTTCTATCCGGACACCATATATGCCCTCATGTAAGAAGAAAGAGAGCTATATTGTATATTGCGAGCTGAATCTTCGGGTTACATACTCCTATGATAGCTTGTTTTTATTCGTATTAATATGATTCCCTTATATATTTGGGCTCAAATTCTTCAGGAACTTTTGTCAACTGCATGTTCATAAAGAACAAGATGCAGATTTAACCTAATTTGGCCGGCTTATTATGTTCAACAGTTACACGTTTTTGAACTGCATTGCAATTAACATCTTTGATATGATAGCAATTTCAAAGATGTACTACATGTACATTTGGAAATCATTACCTATGCATTGTTTAAATACATCTTAAAAGTATTCATTATTTAATGTAAATGAGATATTTTCTTTTATCTTTGTGGGTCAAGAGTTTTAAGTCGTTTGTGGGAGGAAGCGGATTGAACAGAAAACATTCATCTTTGCTAGCCAAGGGTTTTTCGGTCCACTCCACTCGCTGTGAGGAGCAGTGCGGATCAGAAACCCCTGATGTAGAAGATGAAAAACCCTAGGCTTGCATAGATATATTTATGTTTCATCTTCACAGATATGCAAATGTTTATGTAACAAAACTGCTGAACTGGAGAAAGCGATGCCTCGTTCACGATTGAAAGTAAATTTATGTGCATACGGATGAGATATCTAATAGAGATCTTGCTGTCAAGAACAACAACAAACTTTTTGAGGCCCTTCTGTTGATGGATCGGCGGCGTTGGAACTCTAGCAGGTGAAAAGAAAAACTAAGTTTTGAAAACTGATAATTTCTATGTTATCTAATAGGATTGAATTAAGTGAAACAGATAATTATCTATAATTATGTTAAGTTCATGTACACTTAAAGGGACCTAGACACAATTTGAGACACGAATTTAAATTTCATAATTTATATGTATAAAATGGTTTACTTGTGCATTTTGAATGATTGTCCAACATTTGAATGTTATAAGTTATAAGAAATGTACAGAAGTTAAAATTCATTGTTATATGTAAACAAAGCGTTTAAGTCTTATATTTATTTACAAATAATGTAAAGATGTAAAGTAAGGAAAAACCTTTCTTTGACAAAATTACTCGTGACAAACAAGATAAGTTGAATAAACATTAAAACATACATGTATACCAATAAAAAATTTATGTAAATCAATAACGAAACTTGAGCCTTGTTTACAAGAACAAGATATTCAAACTCTGTATCTTGCTTGTAGCTCAATATTTGACTTTCAAATTTTAATGAAGTATTGAAAAACACCATATTAACCATTCTAAACATTAAAAATGGAAAAATGAAATTTAGAATTTGGAGTGCAAATTCTGTGTAGGTCCCTTTAACCGGAAGACGATACCATGCGTAAAACAAATGACAAAATTCTCCACTTGCGTGCGTTTTCTATCCTTTTCTTGTTCGGCAAACACCGGTAATTTCAGCGTTCGGAGATATCCTATGAAGATTATGTTCTACGGCAAAACATTTTTAAGCAACCTCAAAACTTGGAACGGGGAGTACCAAGGTGAGTAACCGTTTAAAGGAAGGTATAGTAGTTATGGATTTAAATGCGTTTTGTTCAGAACTCATTGGATTAGTTTCTTGTACTTGACTGCTTGTATTGATGGAATTTAGACTTGAGTCAGAAAAGGACAAAATTTTATACCAGTTGTAAAAAAGGAAAAGCTGTACTGTCTTTTTTGTTATCAGTTCACAAACGTCAGACTTCTGTTTAAAAATCATTTTGAAAATATCTATGCGTTCACACTGGAAAAAAAACAATGTTCATGAAATCTTCAAAAGTAAAAACATTGAAATTGTAGATTAGACTGGTACAGAAATTTTAAATTTTATGAATTTTGAAGCCAAACATAATGGAACTCTATTCAACACATTTTATTAGTCCCTTACTGGTTTCATCGGAGGGTACTATAGCTTTCCTCTGCGTCCGTCGGTCCGTCCGTCTGTCTGTCCCACTTCAATTTTCCAACACTTTTTTTTATTTATGCGTTTGAGGAATAATATGAAATTTGCTGAACAGCTTCAAAATGTCAAACTAAAGATCAAGTTTACACTTTTGTAGCAGCGTCTGGTTGACATATTTTCGAGAAAATTATTTTTTTATGTTCCAATCTTTTAATGTTCGGGTTCGTTATCGAGTTCAATGAGTATTGAATAAACGAGGAGAGTATGTTGTCAGTAATAATATCGTTCATTACTTATACCATTCCTTGTATTGTTTTTAACAAACAAATAAGTTCTGTAAAATAGTGTCAAGCATTGTGTAGTAAAAACCGACAGGGTTTTTTGTATTACATGTATTACAATCGTGTTCGTTATTGGCTTGGTCTGTTGATTCGGGGTAAAGAAGACGGTAAGAAATGATATTCTGCATAACAGTGCATCGTTTTAACCGGTAGGGGACGTGTATTGCTTATGCAATACTCTCACAATGCTTGTTGTGATTGATTTTTTTTTTCGATTGAGATTTTCCGCAAAGTGAACATGTAGGACTTACAGAAAATGCGAGCTTTACGATCATTTCCTGTTGTATGAAATTGAAAAGCTAACATATTTCAATTTCCCAACCTATGAAGATACTAATAAAAGAAAATTAACAACTGCGATAAAAAGACGTAAAAGATAAACATCTTTAATTTCCCTAAAAAGTTTATCTGCCAGGTGGATTGAAACCCTTTATAATACAGATAAAGATGTTTTGAATTATTCGTAGTTTTTACCAAATTCCAAAGCTTATCTTCTCTTCACGATCAATATTAATTATATATTTTCTGTATGATCAAAATTTTTTACAGCATCATGGAGATACAACGCAACATAAGCATTGATTAGTGTTATTTTGCGGAAAGAAAAGGGTTGTTACATGCCCATTTACTCAGCATTGATTAAAACTGTAGCAAAAGTATAAAGTTAGCTCTATCTCTGCGCCAGCTTGTGGGAATTATTAACACCCTCTAGACAATGCATGTTGAAGAACATGCAAGATTCTCTCATCACTCATCTTGTACTATGTTTAATTCTTTTTTCAATTTAGTGGCGCATTTTTGTTCGATAACATTAAATCATAATATATAGTTTCGTTATCTTTTCTTTCCGAAATTGTCATTCTATTACGATTTTTCTTTCATTTAAAGGGGCATAGTCACGGTATAGTCATAGTTTTGGTCAAATTCGATTTTTCTGGTTTTAGTATTTACAAAGCTTTAGGAATGCATTTTTAATGATCAGAGTCAGTCGTAGAGTTATAAGCAAGACACACGACTCAAAATTCTTTGTCATGTAAACAAAGCTCGTGCACTGTTTTTGTTTACACAGGTTCAATATACAAGTAAATATAGTTTTCAACCTGTTTTGTCTATGTTGTAATTCATTTTGAGCATAAATAAACAGTTCATAGCGTATAACGCATTCATTTTAGATCCTAAACTGAATTTTTAACATTTCAACATTCAAAATGTAAACTAAAGCTTTCTATACGTAGCAAAGAGTTGTAAGCTCTGTAACTCGCTTAAAACTCAATGAATGACACCCTAGTTTTGGTTTCCTATTAAAAACGCCTTACTGAAGCATTGTAAACATTAAACTCGGGAAACTAATATTTGACCAAAATCGTAACCAAGCCCCTTTAAGGGTCTGGGATTTTTTTACGGGAGTAGAGGGGTAGCGTTTTCGGAATGGGTAGGCCTTAAAGGATATTATCTTTTAAAAATAGATTTGATATAGTATATATGTCGAATCTACTGACAAATCATTGACCAACTAAAGGTATGGAAAAATCACATATGATTTGTAATAAGGATTTAGGGGTTTAGAAATAAAAATTCAGGCGCTGGGTTCTGGGTTTTTTTTTCTCTGTTGAATTGAAATAGAACTTTTATCACTTGACACCGATGTGGCCAGTTACGACTGACGCTGGCAGGCTACGTCATTGTGGCGGTTCAAATGTCCAGTGGACGAGCCCAGCTTAATGACGTCTACTTATGTTTTTTTAAGGATCGATTTTCGGGAGCCATATACATTTTGAATAAGCTATTAAGGTACAACTGTATATGATCAGTATGCTGTTCATTCACTTGTGTTTGTTGAATCAGCTATTCAGGTACAACTGTATATAATCAATATGCTGTTCATTCATTTGTGTTTGTTGAATAAGCTATTTAAGTATAACTGTACATGTATATAATCAGTAAGCTGTTCACTAATTTGTGTTTGTTGAATAAGCTACTCAAGTACAACTGTATATAATCAGTATGCTGTTCATTCGTTTGTGTTTGTTTCTTTAGAAAATGAAGTTAATTATTGACTTCTTGTGGACGCAATTCTAACTTTTCATTTAACAAACATTTACAGAGGCATTCAACATTCCGCAACCTGTATGATTTGTTTACAAATAGATTTTATAATCAAATTCCACGATGCAGGAAGTAAGAATAAAACAGTGAGATAACGTGTGGCTCATGCTTATCTAAAGGGGTGTGACTGAGTTTATGAAAAATTTCAAAAATATTGCATTGAATGCCAGGGATAATTTTTTTAGCAATAAACAAATCAAGAACGTGAAACATGTTTTACGATTACATGCCTTCAAGTCAGGTTTCCATCACATGGTAAATTTAAATGAGAAATTGTTTTTAATGATAACATTTACTACAATATACATGTATTTTATCTTTTCTTTTTTTTCTGGAAAAATAGCGTATCTTTAACTGTAGTGATTGGATCCTTTGGTTTCTAGGCTCTAACATTAATCAGGTTTAAAAATCGATTTGAGGAAAGTCATGAGACACACTTCAACCAAGACGCCATATGTTGATTACTATTTATGTTGAAATTTAGATTTGGCCGCATGTAGCACAAATTAAACGTTTGAAAATGGCTGAAGTTTTATATTCTTAATCTTGTGGAATCGTAAACCGAAAAAAATGGTTTAAGGGGAAAGTGTTGATCCATATGTTAAATTAGATAGAAAATTAATACAGAAATAAAAATAAACCATGCTATGTTTATTTTTAGTTTTTCTTATTGAAATTGAACGCTTTTACATATCATATCCTGTAGAAGCTTCCTTCACTTAACACGGATACTGGCTTTTAAAGGGTAGTAATCAGTCTCTTTTCATAATAATAAGTTAACTATGAGTTCCTCAGCTATCTAGTTACTGCCAATACGCTTCTCACTAACTACAAGTATATGGCAAATTATATCTGGGCTCTACAGCAGGACTCCACATAAATCCTACTCTATACGTTATTAATATCGATAACAACACACATATATCACAATATACTCGGGGGCACACTTCAATTTGGTTGTTTAGACAACAAGATATGAAATAATTTATTATTGTTCGATTGAAAATAACTCTCTCTTGTATAATTTGAATATTCTGAGCATGTACACGTGATTATAATTTTTTTGATATTTTATTCATGTGCATCGGATCCAAACCGAAGTTTCAAGTATGACTGGTAACTATTTTCCTTATCGCATGCAAGCAACACTATAAAAATTCTTCTTTAGTTTTAGCACAAGTCCTACTTTCCACGTACCCAATATTCCTGCTAATGAAGACTCTAAGAGGCTCAAGAGAAATTGACTTGTGATTTGGCGAACATGCAAGATAATGGATTTGGGTTGTCTCTCTGTACAAATACCAACTGCAGTGAGATCATAATACAACGCGCTCAAATGTTCGTGGATTTTGTTCTCGTAGACGTTTGTATTACACGTGGATGCAATGCTAACCGACTACATAGTGCAATGCCTGCTTCACAAACGTGCTATCACTGAGCTCGATTTTATTATATGAACAGATATACAGTTAATTAAGTAACAGCAGTAATTATGATATCAAGAATTGACCGAGTGATCGATGTTACCCGAAAACATACTGAATTCTTTCTTGAACTGTTGAACGTTGCATATCTAACAAATAATTTCCACTATGTACATGTACAAAGCAAGTCGGCTTGAAGTTCGATAGAAAACATCAATAAAGACTCGTTAAGTCTCGAATCATTATGTATTTGACTGCAAGTGCTCTCTCTCTCTCTCTCTCTCTCTCTCTCTCTCTCTCTCTCTCTCTCTCTTCCGTGGGCAGAATATTTTATCGTTAACATTATTCATAATTACTGCGAAGAACAAACAAACTGACAAAGATCTAATTTTTACGCAACCCTGAAGTGGGTGGCAGACAAATTTTTTCGATCAAAAACAGCGACTTACAGATTAAAATGATCGGAGCAAACTAGGAGCCTTCACGTACAATAAGATGTTATATCGCTTTTATGAAATATTTGCCTGACATTTCATACCCTCTTTCCCTTACTTTTCGTCAGTTTAAGTTCTGCACAGCCCAGATACATTCTTTACAAGCAACTATGCTTATTTCAACTTTTAAAATGAACATGTACATACCTTCAGTCAATACGATATTTTCTTCCTGTAAAACCAGTAGATATCAGAAGAATATTCGTTAATTCAACTAAAGGATGAAATTAAGCAGTGACACACCCTGAGTCTCGATTTTGTGTGTGTGTTCCTTATTCCTAGTCCCTCAAACAGAGAATCGACAAGTACCTTAACAATGTGCTAATTTGTATGAAATGTTTCTAATAGCTACTGTGCATCACTATAAATGATGCAATATACGTTCCCAAAAATGCATAATGAGAATTTTATAAGTAATTATATAAAAACAGTGACTCACTGCTGGAGCTAGAAATTCACGTAGTAATGTGACAATTAAAGACATCTGTCATCTACAAGTGTTTGAAAGAACGTTGATCTGCGGGCAATAGAGAGTCTATGTTCTTCGCAGATAAAAAAAAAATCAGAAAAATAAGTAGGAAAAATGGTCATGCAATGACACAACTTTCTAGATCACTTGTAACTTCAAAACGAGACAAACTCAAATAGATTACATAGTATCACATGTACTTAGTCTACAGAATCCAACAAAATATGTATTGATAACATAAAAATCATAATATTGCAACTGATATGAAAAGAGGAGACAAATTGCTACAAAACGGTTTTGTGCTTACCACAACAAAAATCATATCTTTAAACATTATGTTGTTATTCGGTGGATTCGTTTCCTGTGATAAATGCTAGAAATGACACATGAGAGACACTGATGCTGGTATTCATGTATACAGTTCTAACATTGTCTCTGTATGAGCCCATTTTTTTCTCGACCACTCGGATGTCTTTGGCTTCTAATTAGTCTGCTTTGAGTTTGAAAATGGGCCTATGCTGTCAAACGATCATAAAACCAATATCATTTTCCATAATATTAAACGTTCTTCTACGCAAATAACAAATTCAATATGACAAGCAGACATCTGGTCCTGAGCATGTATATTTGTGGTAAAGACCTTGTAAGTTGTCTGAACTTGTGTCCTAGCCATTTGTGTGTGTGTGTGTGTGTGTGTGTGTGTGTGTGTGTGTGTGTGGTACACAAAATAAAATATGTTCAAATCAAATCAAATCAAATTTTCCATACCACTGTTATTTCCGGTGATCATACACTAACTGAAACCATTGTTTTATTCCTGTTGTAATTAGTAATTACTGTGTGACGAGTTGTTTTTGAAATAATTAATAACAGGTTAGATATCATATAAAAGGAAAGTAAATGCATAAAGGAAAATACGGCGATTGTATTTATGTTTAGGCTAATTGATTATCAACAACATACTTAGTTTATTTTTGAAATAAAAAATGTTAATTAAGAGGTTGTTTTATTAAATCCTGTTTATTAATTTGAAAAGATTTCCAACACATAGTTTTATGTGTCACATGAATGCCTTACTAACAAACTATTTCATAAATCATTTCATTTTGGCAAAAGTATACAAAAACAGTTCCCTCAGAAATATTCATAGCATGTAATGACTGTTGAACAGTTGGCAGTATGTATAACTAGGCTAACAACTGAACTGAATCAAAGTTCTAAGTGTTCTACCATTTATTTAATGAAATGAAGACAATCATTTTCTTGTCATAGCCTAATCACACTTTGCGAAAAATGTTTTCCTTTGTGGGACAGCACAGAGGTCTAAAGGGAAAAACCTACCTTCCCATTCTTAATGCTATCAAATATTTGGGCATTGTAAGATGAAATCTCTTCGAATTGATGAATTCCTTCAATGTGTGAGTTACTCCATTCTATGGCAAGCAAAATACACTGAAACAGATTTTTAATGTCAAATAACGTAGTTACACAGTTTTGAATTACAAAAGGTATTGTAAAAATCTATAGGTTTTCCCAAGATGGGCGTCAAGGAACATAAATTTTGTAAAGTGTTGTTAGGTATGTCGAGGAGGCTGATTTCCATCATATTCTTAAAAACGATTTTGCAATCTTGACCGCTTGCTTCGACACAAGACCTGGACTTAAGACGTCAACACTGTTCCGGATAATAGTGCCAGTGGCAAGGTGGAATTTTCGCACCCGTCTAAGCTGCATGTATCGACAATTTCAAATATGCCATATAAAAGATGAGCCATTGCTTATAATTAAGAAATGAAATCAATGTCTACCCAAGTTATGCAAGTATAACCTGGGATTGGACAGTTTACGTTTTATAATCCACAAAGCGGATTACACATGTATTAAAAAAGCGTAAATTGACTAAAATAACTTTGGTTGATATTGAGTTCATAACTTACATGTATAATTTAATTTCCTGTGATTTAATGTACAAATTGAGTGTGTTTTACTTCTAAAAATAATATTAATCTGTTTAAAATTCAAGCGTAACGTCAAGCGGATTAGTACGTTTTTGGCGTTGGTTCTTTGTGACGTGTAAACCAGGTTATACAAATTTAACTTAATTTTTCTATCCAATCAAATGCCACGTTACAACCAGTATTAAATATATAAATGTAGGATCTCTCTTGATTTGCGATGAAATATGGTTTTTATCCAACGACTTGTGTGTTTTCTATCCTCGAACCTTGCCGAGGGGATAGAAAACACACAACAAGTTGGATAAAAATTATATACCATTGCAAATCATGAGAGATTCTTTTCATCGCATGTTTTACAACAATTTAAACCTCAATTTTTTTTTAAACTCAATCTTTCTGTAAACATTATAGTTGTAAGCCGCGGAACACATTCACTACAAGACGTCAACAACTTTATGCATGTAAAAAAAGTTCCTTAAAGATTAACATTTTTTTTTCTGGTATATTTTTATCAATATAAAAAAAAAAATGAAACAATTTTAAATAATGACGTCACGTGGCGTAAGAACACACAGTGGAATATAAAAAATTTATCCCATGATTGATACCCACCGTATATTGACATAGACATGTGATAAAAATCGTTAAATGATTGAAACGAAACAATATAAGGGACGAAATAAAAAGTAAATGTGAAAAGTAGATAAAATAAATAATTTCACAAGGAGTTTATAACTATCTTTTGTTATCATTGTATCTCACCTGTCAGATGAGATATTTATCTGTAAAAAGTAAATTCCTACAGGAAAATAATTTTTTCCTATTGAAAAATCAATTTTCCTATAGGATATTTTGAATTTCCTACTGGAGTATAAGAACTTCCTATTGGAATTTAAATTCTTTATAAAAGCCCCTTAAGATTTTAAAATCTGATAGTAAATCTTAAATTCCTACAGGAAAACTACATGTGTACCTGTCTAAATCAAATTCCGGCAGGGAATACTTTTCTCCTAAGGAAAAATATTACTCCAACATATTTTTTAGAGAATTCAAAATTTCATGCAGGAAAATTATTTCTACAATGGGAACTATTATTATCCTATGGGATATTCATTGTAATTGCTAAACATATCACCTGTGTCACATCTCACCTGTGTCAGGTGAATATACAAAAAACAAAATTAATAATATACTCTCTAGACAACGGTCTATCATTTAGTATGTATAGGGATTTTTTAAGAAACTGCATCTTAAGGTGGAATAGCATACATTGTACCTGGAAAAAGTAACTCAATTTAGATGTAAATTATTTGATTATGAAAGATACCATGTTAAATTAACTGTACATCTATCAAATAAACCAAAAATTAGTTTAAGAATAAAAAAATGAACATCTAAAAAAACGATCATTTTAGTAAGTAACAACAAAAACCCCTCCGGGATTCGATATCGAGATGTATGTATCACAAGCCCGACACGTTATCCACTCGGCTATGGGATAAGTTACATTTTGTTCTTGATAAAAAGCCTTTTAATAAAACAATATGAAGTTTTGATCAGAGGCCAGCAATTTTGTGATGGTGTGTTATTCCATCTTTTCGGCGGGCGCAACAATGCCACCTCGGCACTGACATTTATCCGGTACAGTGTTTATCATGAATTCCTGTTTAGCCGACATTCGGATTGCTGCTTGTGGTTCATGGAATGACGATGTCAGGATTGTCTCTAAAAATTGAAGTAGAAGGAAGAAACAAAAAAGTAGAAAGAGGATCTGGGGGTCTTGCTTATAGATACATTATGTTGAAATGCAATAATAGCCAGGGAATTCCCCGCCTCCTGGGTCTTAGAGACAACCCTGCGATGTACTCATAACCTTGATCGAAATTTAAAAAAAAAATAATAACTATTTATAGACTTTGCCAAATAATTAGCTGTTTATATAAATTGTTTGATAATTGAAACAACATCAGGGACGAAATGAAAAGTAGATTTATTATAATAGTAAGTACAACATGTTGTAAGAACAATTCAAACAGCAACATTTCAACTGCTCTGATTTTTTTCTCTCCTTATTTACATGCATTATGCACATTAATTATAGGTATTTATTTTTAAGACCATTATCAGAGACTAATGTCAGTTTAAAAAGGTTTTTGTTAAGCTATAAGGCACGACCTCAAAACGCCAATCCCTTGTTTTGAGGTTTCTTCACGGGTAACTGATTTCAGTCAGTTTTATTTAATGTGCTATTGATGAAAAGACATATTGCTTCTGTAATTTTGAACATTTTTTATATCATTTTATTTTATGATTTTTAAATTATGCTACATTTAGCAGGCTGAATAGTTGGTAGTTTTGTTAAATGAGGGAATAAGAAAGGTTACCATTCTTTGAGTATGTTTGGCAATTTAGCTTTATGATATATTCGATCATGTCCCGACCATGATTTCTAATCACAACACAATGTGATAAGAAGACCTAGAGTAAGAAGGCTCAGGTGACCTTAAAAACCGAAAGTTCACGTTCACATTAATACCCGGTATGTGTTTATCCCTTCAAACCCAATGATTTTTTTTATTAATTTCTTCCCAGCGTTTAATTGTTATCCACATCAAGTTATCTCTCTCTCTGTCTCTCTCTCTCTGTCTCTCTCTCTCTGTCTCTCTCTGTCTCTCTCTGTCTCTGTCTCTCTCTCTCTCTCTCTCTCTCTCTCTCTCTCTCTCTCTCTCTCTCTCTCTCTCTCTCTCTCTCTCTTTGAAACAGCTTTATGGTTTCAAGTCTTATTTCCTAATACATCTCCATTCCTTTAAGTGTGTTCGTCTGCCATGACTTCTTTACACAAATTGATTCTTAGATCAACAGCCATTTGCATTACGGATGGGATACCGTATTGGAAAAAAGTACAACTGGAGTTGTGGTACTGTGTCGGTTTCATTTATCGTAGTCTTGCGTCTTGCAAAGCTTAATATTGATCTATCTTTGATGAGACAATCTAATGTTCTCATATACATGTAATTGAATATGTGATTTCTCTAATACTACATAAGTAGTCTTTTGTTCATATATTTTTAGGATACATACATATATAACATATTTTTTAAAAATATTTTTTTATACACAAATATGTACCGGTATAAGTGATTTTTATAAATAATGATCTTTGAATTGACCTTTTTTCTGCGGCTAGATGCAATTAATTAATATCAAATTTTTGGATGAAATCTGGTTTTTTATGCCACTGTTTGTTTTGCAAAAGTTTTATTATTACGTAATACTAACATTTTCTCTCTCTGTGATTTGCATATTTATTAATATCAACTTACAAAGTGTATTGTATGTTAATAAATTTTGATTATAAAACACTGTGCCGGATAATTATGCCTGTGCAAAGGTGGCATTTTTGCACCCGTCTAAGCTGCACATATCGAAAAATTTAAATATGCCACATGATAGATCATTGCTTCAATAGTTTAAAACCTCCTTTGTTATCATCGTAACTCACCTGTCAGGTGAGATATTTACCTTTCAAAAATAAATTCCTACAGGAAAATAATCTACAGAAAAATCGAAATTTCCTATCAGAATACAAGTACTTCCTACAGGAGTTTCAATTCCGGCAGGATTTGATAAAAACCTATAGGAGATACTAGTTTCCTATAAGAGAATCATTTCTCCTATGGGAATTATAATTTTCCTATGGGATATTTATTTTTAAAGGTAAATATCTCACCTGTCAGCTGAATCACATTAAAAACAGAAGTGGTTATATACTTTCTAGACAACGGTCTATCATATTTAATGTATGAATTTTTCTGAAACTGCATCTTAAGCGTGTGCAAAAAAGTCACCCTTGCACTGGCATAATTATCCGGCACAGTGTTATAAGTATAAAGATGTTATATCTTATCATTTTTATTTTCACTTTACGTCTAATAATCTATCAAACTAAATATAACAATCTTAGAGTTTATTGCGCATACTTTTGCGCACTCTAGTAAAATTCCGTGTATGCACATGCATGACATTTATTTATTGCCATACATTGTTAAGTTTATGAAAGAATTTGCTGTATATGAGGGTTGTTCGAATATTTTTTGAGACAACTATTCTTATTCCCTTGGGAAAAAAGATAAATCCTTGAAATTTAACCAAAACGTACACAGGAGTATAATCGTAAAAACTTCCCAGTCACGTAATATTTCTGGATCGTTTCTGGTAAGTTGTCAAACTTGCCTTTGTCCAGTGACTCGGAGCAACCACAAACTTATCGCAATTTTCGCATATTTTAACGCTTTGCATTGCTCCTATGCTTTTAACACCTTACATATATGTATAAGCAGAAATTCAATTTCATCTTTTGTTTTCATTTTAAAATGCCAGCATTGAAACATTTTCTCCATTCTTGATTTTTTGGTAAAAGAGCGGTCGGGAGTTCTTTTTAACCGAAAGTTAAATTACTTTGAAACTTCTTTTACAGTCATTCTGTACATACGTTACACATTTTGGCATCAGTTGGATTGTACACGTACTTAATCCCTTTGTTTCAACTCTATTTAAACAATCGGTACAAAAGATTATAAACTGAAGCTCTAGATCCCTTTCCATCGTTTAGGTTTTGTTTAAGTAATTGCAGAGCTGGCCTTACAAAGCGGCGGTACACAACAGAAGAATAAGATTGGCACACAATTCTATTAAAATCATAGTTTTGACATAAAATTATGGTTATGATCAATAATAATTTTTCAAATAATTACAAATAAAACCCGCATTTATATTCATTTATTTGTCTTTTTCTGTACATCGATATATGTTAGTTGCCTTTAATTTTGGTATTGTGGTTAATGTCTCATACTTTCATAAATATATTAGAATTAACGAATTATATTAATTTGTGACAATGAACTTAAGGTTAAATATGAAAAACTGAAATGTCACTAAACATTATGCAATGATATGAACACATCCCCAAATTCGAATATTTGTCAATGTATATACATCACGTGATTACGGTCATCAGGTAGGCAGGGCATGTCTCTGTGTATAAAATGCAAACATGGGACTTCTAAACAATATTACTGAGCAACATGCGCAGAGTTTCACTGATCGCCGTTGTCTTCTTCTTCGCTGTCAACTTGTCGGCAGGTAAGAACTTACTTTTATTCTGCTTTGTTCAACTCTACTTCAATTAACAAAAACAAGTAGATTATATTTTTAATATTTTAAAAATCATTGTTTGTTTTGATGTTTGAACCATATACAGTTACTTGTATGAGTATTTTTAATCGCTAGCATAATATGTTTTATAACTTATTGAATGATGAAATTTTTGAACAGGACGGTATCCAATTCCACCTCTAAACGGGCCCTGCCCAGGAGGAACCTACCCCACGGTATACACGGCATGTATACATAGCATTCAATGCCCCTACCGACAATACTGTTTTATCGAAAAACCTTCAAGTTTTCAAGACCATGGATTCTGTTGTCCTAGTAAGTAAAGATAGAAAGCTGTCCTTGGTATACGTCAATTTCGGGGGTGGGGGGGGGGGAGTGGTTAATTGAAAAAAAACGGGGCGTATTCGGTAACGGAAAGAAATTACGAATAAAAGGGATAATGGAAATGAAAATATCAACTTTTTCAATCAGATACGTATTCCAACTTATTTCTTGGAACATTTTTTTAAATTTTGACTTTGTTGGGGAATATTTTAAATAATCTTACAACTGTATTTGTTACACGATTCAAAATGAAATATTGCATTGCAATAATGTATTTACTAGGTTAATTATAAGAAATAAATGCTAAGACTTTGTCGTATATATAAATAATTGAATTTTCATTTTTTGTCTCTCAATATATTCACACTTCTCAAATTCACATTATTTTTTTCAGAGCCACCAAAACCGCACTACTACTAGGCCTACAGGTGTATGGCATTTGAAATAAAATTTTTAAAAAAAGCAAAACTCAGAAAAACAATCAATGTCATGTTTGATACTGTGGAAATGACATAATAAAATTGCATTGATAAATAAAGGTTTTCATGCAGATGATACTTTGCTTTTTTTTTGTCCTTGGAAAGATAATTTTGCTTTTGTATTGTTTCTTGTTAAAGCTTGTGAAAATCTAAAAAGCAATTGTTTTGGGAAGTTTCCAATGTCATTAAAATATACCTTATTTTGGCATTTTCTGAACATCAATGTACTTCACAATGTTTAATTACATACCTCCAAACTTTGTAAAATCCTTATCATAAAAGAAGAATGCAATTTTCTGATTAACTGTAAATAAGAATATTATAAGAAATTCATTTATAATGAATAATATTCAATCAAGAAAAACTCAACAACGAGATATCATTCATAAAAGTTTTCTTTAACAAGATCTAAATTTTTGACCATGTTCATGATCGAATCTTAAGATTTATCCTAAGACATGTACTAGGATACATCTTAGGACAAACCTTTAGTTAAAACAACTTTAATACGTGTCTTTAGAAGTAAACCAAGCTAACTTAGACGAATCTTAAGATATCCAGATAAACTAAATTCCCTTTATAAAAAATAAAAATATATAACTCCATAGGTAGGGATGAAAGGGAGTGTGGATTTTTAAGTCAATGGAAGAAGAACCCACAGGAACCTGACGTTATACATCTTTCTCATAATAAAAATATATACCCTCAATCTAATAATACACAAGGTACCCATCGCCGCCATTTTGTTTTTCAAACTGTCACATCAGATTGAAATTTTACAGTGTGTCGGTGCCTTAAGAGTTTTGGTTAATATAGAACCCGACGATCGCATAGGATAACCCACCAAAGCTTTGTGTGACTAATAAAGGATTGCGTTTAGTAGATTACATCTAATTAGATAGGAAAACCTATAATCATTAATTGCACCAGAATTTTGCAGTACGCATTTTATCCTGTATGAGAAAAAAAATATTTTTAGTCTTGTCTGCTAAGCCCATTATATATGTTTCTGACATGTGATAGTGCAACATGCAAGCGGTACAGAAGGTCAACCCTCTGCAGGGAATAAGATGGGGGAGGTCTAAAAAGCTGAAAAATCATGAAAAATAAGCAAAATATGAAAGGGTCAAAATCTCATAAAAACCAGTATGTAGAGAATTTTACAGGTTTTGATTAGTAATTTTCTCCAGAAATTGGTGATTGGCCTTATAAAGAGTGAATTAAAGGTATTTGTGCTGAATGGGACCTGAGGAAATTTTAGTTACAGAGTTCGGAAGACATGCATCACTTGGCTACAATGAATTGTATAAAAAAAACTGTCCCCGGCCACCTTACCTAAATCAAATTGTTTACATTTTTATACCTTTAAAAAGAAGTTTTTTTTCTCATTAGTATATGTTGCAATTTTAAATTATTCAGATGAAAATGTTTAACACCCGGTCATTTGACCTGATTATTGGTTGGTTTTTACAATTCAAACATTTTTCCACAGCGCGTTGACATAAGTCTTTTTTCTAAGATCAGTATAACCCCACTTTTAAATCTCTCCAATTGAGAGTGATATAAGCTTGGCGGAATTAAATTTAGCCAAACAGATTATTACAAAATAAAGGTTTACTACAAAGCAGATGACAGCCCCGTAAAATTAAACAGCTCAAAACAGAAATTTTAACATGAAGGTTCCACGGTATTGGGTACACCATTTCATTCAACACTTTGCTGCGTGCTTTATTTTTCAGTTTTATATTCTTACCTATTCAATTGGTTTTCGTACCTTTGATACAAGGTTTCTTACCATACCTTTAACAACATGCAACAAAGTAACAAATATGTTGACATAAAACTGGGACGTCTGAGTTGTTAACTTTGAAACCATCAATCATTATGTAATTTAATGATCATAACACGTTTACGGAAAAGTCTACGTTTTAAGAAGCACGTGATTGTGATCTTAAGGTAGGCAGTGTATGTGTTCCTGCTGTATAAAAAGCTTACACAAATTGTCAAAACCAATATTCATCGCACAACATGCGCAACGTTTTACTAGTCGCCTGTCTTATATTGGCAAGTGTTTGTTTTTCGGCAGGTAAGATTCTTGCCAATTAGTAATCTTTCGTTTATTTTCAATTAATCAAATACAACATACTAAGATTCTGCTTCCTTCAATGTAAATACTGAAAAAAAAAATTAATGCCTTTTTTCAAATAATATTCTTTGCAGCAAGAAACTTATTGATTTACTTTCAATCATACATGAATACAACAATTATAATTTGGAGTTAACAGTCACTGAAAATTCATTTTGTTTTAAAATTTATTTTTAAAAAATCACTTTTTGGGGTTTTTTTAAAAATTCAATTCAGGATTTTTCGAATGTCCAAATGATGCTCAAAAATGTATTGACCGAATCTTATATTAATAGGACTGCTACCTGTCCAAGGAAATGGGCCGTGCCCTGGGGGTACCTACCCCACGGTCTATACGGGATGCAGGAGAGACTGGCACTGCCCCCGAGGGCAATACTGCTTCCTTGAAAACCCATTAACTGGCTACAGTTTTTGTTGCCCCTGTGAGTATTGATAACGATTATGTTATTGCATATTTACTTCATTTTGTAAGTGTGTGATGTAACTACATTGTAAAGTTTATTGACAGTTTTAATCATTATGTAAATCGTGTGGTAGATGACTCTAATAATTTGTTTATTTTTCTTCTACTTTTTAGATCCGCCGAAACCATTTTACTGATTAAATTTTGGGGGAGAAAATTTTGATGGAAAGTACAAAAAATAAAAGTTGATAATGCAAAAATGTTATTTCTCATCAATTAACATAAAGTATTCATGTTTAACGAATAATTAAAATGGATAAAATTTCGAAACCAAAATGATAAGCAATATTGAAGCTTTCTATCGATAGACGTTTTTATATTGGTTAAAATACGCTTAATTGTAAAATTATAATTCACTAGATAATTTATTTAATACAACTTCTTATTAGATTAAAGGACTATGTGCGGTTTTATGCATGTTTTGCCCCCAAATTCAAAGTTTTAGAAAGAGCTTTAAAAATAAGGTGAAAGATAGTTAAAATCATATTGGAAATAAAGGCGTTAAAGGTTATCACCACAGTGACGTCATAATGTAGAAATGACGTCATGAAGATTGCATTATTTTGATAAATTGATGTTTTGTAGCAAAATATGGATGTTTTCCGATGGTTTTTCGACTGGGAAACATTGAGCGCAGGCTTGCTCAAGTACCATATTTTAGTAAAATGTGTATAACTATTTGAAGAAAAACATATGTTAAAATCGCACTTGAGCAGAACTGCGCTCTATACTTCCGAATGCAAAATATAGAGCAAAAATGAGAATATTTTCATTTGTTTGCAAATTTGCGGGAATTAGGTCATTTAGTTGACGTCATAGATAAGCAACGAATGAGCAAAGATAACTTAAATCAAGATTGCAGTTATAGGCATCCTCTATACAATGATTTGTGAAGATTTTATTTTTATATGATACTATTTAAAAATTGGTTGAAATCGGGGGTAGACATTTGACCATACCGCGCATTGTCCTTTGACATAGCTTGTGTGCATACAATTAAGCATTGAATGCTTATTGATGGATGTCGTCGGTCCTGTAACACACTAAGCAGTGTAGATAAAATGAATACCACGCGTTTGAGCCATCCAAAAATAAGCAGTCTGTGCTTATATTCATATTCATACTGATGTCTTTTTGTATACAATATATGTGTATTGTCGCTGTAAAGCCATTATATACGCTTTCAGTAAGGGAATAAAATATACCTGGAACAGCCATATTAGCATGTTCCGCTTCTGCGACTTGAAATATAGTGCCAGAAACTTTGTAGAGAACATTTTTTTCTATCAAGGAGTTCATATAATTTAATGATTTTTTTAAAAAGTACATATCAAATTATGTGTGTATGTATGTACGATTGAAAGTTTCATTTAATATTATCCCCCCCCCCAAAAAAAAACCCACATAAAATACGTGAAGACGTTTATATTTGTGCTCATGGCGCATGAATTAGCAGAGTATTCATATAACTATGATATTATGTGATTGTTTATTGACACCACCGAGAGACATATTGATTATGATACATTTCAATAATATGACAATTCTTTTGAGAAATAAACGTCATTTTCTTTCTAACATACTTGACCTACCTTAACCTAAGTTTTGTCAAGACATTTATTAGATTTAACATTTTAATTGATATAAACATTGTTTAACAAATGCTATCATACAGTGTTCTCAACCTCTTCTTTGACTACTTTTGTTATTTAAGTAAAACCAAGTTTCATTCTATCTAATTATTAATATGTTCTACAACCAAAGCATATAAATGTAACCACAATCAATTTCTATCGCAAAATAATAATCATATATTACTTCTTATCAAAAATACAAATGTTTATAAAACCAGAAAAAAGATACATTCAAGAACGATTTAAAAGCGATTAAAGATATAAAAATAATTGCAAGTTCTAATGAAAAAAAAAACCTTCTTGTCCAAAATAAATAATATTTACTAATTCGTATTGTAACATGATGCACAATGTATAATGCATACTTACCTTTAGAAAACCTTTCCGGTTCATTCGGTAAGTATTACTTAATTATACTTATGGATTAACAAAAGTATGTTTATGTGTAGTAAAAATATCAGCAACTCAAAATTTTTTTGGGTCTTTTTAGAAAGTCCATATTGATAGAAATCTATCTATATTTTGTACGATCTAATTCTAGAAATTAATAATTGTAAGTTGATAGAAAAGGTTATTCTCAAAACGTTTGATAAACTTACTTCTTTTATATTTAAATTTCCTTTTAAAAAATAATTTTTTTTTACAATGAAATTGAAATATAAAAGAACGGCAAAAACCCCTTTTAAAATGTTTTACTTAATATATTTACTGAATTTTGAAAATACAAGTAAAAGAAAACAACTTTTAATTCATTTAAGCAAGTTTCGAATATTATAATACAGTTGACATTTTAAAAGTATAATCAAAAGATGTTCATAGCTTTTTTAAAGAAGTTAATAAATAAACATTAAAGTCGATGTTGATTTATGTACGGGTACAGGGGCGCGTACTTTATAAGCAATGCTTTGTTTTAACTAGGCCAGTTTTCATCAAAACCGCCCGGTAACTGCCACGGCGGGTTCCTAGCAATGATTAGAACGGCCTGTTCCCTTCCTTTACAGTGTCTGAGTGGCGCTTTCAGTTGGCTTTAACCTAGCAATATTATGGAATTTGTTGTTCAATCCGTATGATTTATGCGTGTTTCCTCTAGTGGCATGTTGGTTTATTTGACATTTGCATACATTTTGCTGGTGTGACTCTTTTGTTAAATGATTTTTTGTGTGTTTCGTCAGTTTGCAATTGGTGGTATTTATAAAATCACTGTTAGATATCACCATTTTTGTATATTTTGTAAATTTTTACCACACATCCTTAACTGAAAAGCTCTGTTGTTTTATGTGAATTATCAGCAAAATAAAGCTAATTGGAAAGTATATATGCTCTGAGATAAAGATATTTTGCACGGTCCGATACGACCTTGACCCTTAACCTACAAAGTTCATTAAGGTTACTGCACACCCCTTGTGATTGAAGTATGAGCCGGATTCGACCAAGGGAAGAGAAGATATTCCCCTGACAAGAATTTTATATATAATTCTGCTATGAACTTAACCTTCGAACTAGAAAGGCCACTGCACATTTTTTACTCAAATGCACAAGTGGGTGAAGTATGAGCCAGATTGTGCCAAGGAGAGAAAAGATATGCCCCGGCCAGGCAATCTCAAACGGACAGACGGACTGAAAGACTGAATGACGGAGTGATCACTATAGGGCGCCCACAGAGCGGGTCCCTATTAAAATCAATTGTTACAAAATATATCTTAACATTGTTTTTTAATAGATAACCTGTGATAAAATTTCCCTGCCTATTCTTTTGTTTAGCATTGAACCCCTTCGTTACAGGATGATTCTACAGTCTATCACATATCGAGCATTGCAGTACTTTTTCAGAAGATCTGAGACAACCGTTAATATGTAGATTTTAAACCTACGTCAAATTTGAACCCCTTGTGAGGTCAAGAAATTTTCCAGGAGCTAAAATCTATACAATTTTAAAGAATCAACAGTTAATTAAAATGCTTGCATATAATTAAAACCATAAATAATAACACTTGAGTCTTTGTAAATTATATCAATGTTTTCCTTTGTAAAATTGGAGCCCCCCCCCCCTCCTTAATGTCTGCTAAGTTACTCTAAAGGATTATGATTTTGACAAATTTTAATCTACGCTTAGAATGCTTCCGCACCAGTAATACCTTTTCTGGCTGTTCAGTTTCTGAAATGATTTTTAAAAGTTTTCCCTATAAATTTCTTCCTATAGAAATTTGACCTCCAAACTTTTGGCTCACCCTACCCCGGGGGGTAATGATTTAAACAAACTTGAATCTACCATATCTGACGATGCTTCCAATCGGGTAACAGGTTTTCTTGCCGATCGGTTTCTAAAAGAAGATTTTTAAAGATTTTTCTCTTTAACTTCCTATGTAAAAAAAATCACCCCATATTTTGGTCCCCATGTTACCTCTTGGGGTCATAATTTGAACAAACATTGGGATGTTTCCACAAAGTTTAGCTTTTCAGGCCAATTGATTTCTGAAGAGACGATTTTTGAAAGATACCAAAAATGATTTTTGATTTTTTTGTTTTAAAAGAGGGCGTGGCCCTTCATTTTAACAAATTTGAATCCCCTTTTTCAAAGACTGCTTCGACCAAGTTTGATTGAAATGGGCCCAATAATTTTGGAGAAGATAGAAATGAGAAAAGTTGAAAACGACACAACTTAGACTAATTTTGATCAGAAAAGCTCACTTCAGCCTTCGGCTCAGGATAGGTAAGAAGTGTTATAGAACTTGCCTGTAAAAAGTGAAATAAAAAAAAATAAATACATGGAATTTAAATTGAATTGGTATTTATACAAGATGGCTGTTTTAATCTAAACAGGATACGTTCTGATTATTTTCCCCAATTCAGTATTAACAATTTTTACGATCATTTAGAAATTAAAACGCTGTAGCAAAATTCAATGAGATGTGTTGAAGAAAGTATTCAAATTGTTGTTTTTTAACTGAACAATTCTTTTTTTAACAAGAAAAATATTAACAAAATAGTTTGTTTTTTCGGTTGAATAATACTTGGTGAAAAGATCGAGTTACCTTTTCTCTAAGTGCGTATTTATCATATGTAACATTTACCTGCATTCCATGGGATGTTAACATTTTCTTAATTATTTTAGTCCGAATTTCTGCCTCGTAATGCTATGGAACGTGACGAATGTCAGGGCAACTATGCACAATGTTGTCGTTACTGCTGTAAACAACAAACTAAATTGATTATGTTAAATGCATATTAACAAAGCAAAACCACAGTTCTGTCCGTTCAGCGTGATTTATTGTTGTTCTTTTTCTTACAGAACCGAATAAAAGGACAATGCTTGTTTTGTGATTTTATAGCATTGTTAAAATGAAGAACAGAACTGCATTCTTATTATTAATTGTGTTTTTAAGCTGCTCTAAAACCTTTGGTGAGTATATGAACTACTACATGTTTATCTTTATCACATTATCTTAAACTATAGCTAAACGTATTTGGATGTGTTGACAAAATAGTTTACACAAATCGCATTATGATTTAGTGATCAGTTTATTATCATTAAAAATACATATAATTGTTCATAATTAAGGTCTTCCGTTTCCAACGGAAGACCTTCTTGTTATTGCTTTGTTTCTGTTTCCCTTATTATTATTCTTTTTTTTTCTTACGCATTTTTGTGCACGCGAGTTCTCGGGAACGGCTTGGTTGATTTTATTGAAACTTTCAGAACTAACAGATATTGATCTGAACCTTATTGGAAATTTTTTACATTGATGACGTCATTTCCGTTTTAGAGATATTGACGTTTTTACGATTTTTAGAGGGTCGGCTTGTCCGGTGTTTTTCTCCCAAACGAAAACAGATATTTGATTCAAATTTTCACGGTTTGTAGACCTATGTTTGTAGATATGACAGAAGCATTTTCATTGTTCTGTGACAAAAAACACCGAAGCTCGCCTGCGCTTAAAAATTGAGATAAAAAGCGTCATGATTTGTTTGTGGTTTTCTTTGAATATCTTTTTTCTCAAAAGTATTTTGTTAAGACTTATAGAACAAAAAAACTTTAAAAAGTCAAGAACTTTCATTTGACATTAGGGAAAAGAGGCTGACCCTTTAAATTAAGGGCCGAAAGGGCTCTAAAGTATTCTAATAATATCTTTTTAATGTAAAATATTTTGTTATACATTATAGAAGCAATTATGTTCATCGTAACGTTATGTACCTACACATGACAGTTGTTTACTCCTTTGTTACGTATTTAGGAATTTTAAGGGGCCAGCAGTCCGAAATTTTGATCTTATATATCTGAAAATGGAGAGAAATGTTGAAAAGCAACGTTGAACAAAAAATACTCCAAATAATGTCGTTAACAATTTGCAACCATAATTTTTTTGTTATCCGGTCCCTAAAAGGAGTTATAGGGTCGGCCCTTAAAACGATCTCTTCCAGACATCTCGAGAACGGTACATAATTTCTACATACTTGTTGAACAAAATGTGTTTAAAATGACAAGAGCTTTCTTTTTATATCACGAAAAAGGGGCTGGCTATTCAAATTAGGAGCCGATAGAGTTCTAAAGTCTTTTAATCATAACCTTTAATTGTGAAATATTTTGTAATACATTACGGAAGCAATTATGTTAATCGAAATGTTATGTACCTATACATGAAAATTGTTTACTCCTATGTTATGTAATAAGGGATTTTAAGGGGTCAAAAGTCCGAACTTATCATCAACGTCCCAAAATTAAAAAAAAGCAATTTTAAGGAGCATTATTGAACAAAATACGCTAAAAATTGTGATTAACAATCTGCAACCAAAACTTGTTTGTTATCCGTTCCCACGATCTCTTCCAGATAAATCAAGAACGGTTACAAATAACTTTTTACACAAAATGTATCGAAATCAAAAGACCTCTTATTTGATATGAAATAAAATGTGGCTGGTCCCTAAATTAGGGATCCAACGGGGTGTATAATCCTTCATCCATCGCTCTTTTAGATCACATCTGCATTTCCTGATATGTTTCGTTGATGAAGATAAAAGGCAAAGTCATTTCCTCTTCTCAAAATCGGACGGAAGACCTCCTCGTTGCTCGCAACGAGATCGTGTCTAGTTACATTTTTACATTCTGTAAACGACACTCCAGGTGTAATTGTATTTCAGGTGCCAACCTTTTGAAAAAGGACAATTATGGCTTTCATTGCATCCAACAATGTTTTGTATGTTTTTCAACAATCACTCAATGTGGGCGTTTTTATTACAGGGCAGAGTCAACCAACCCCACGAGGGGATTGCCCAGGTGGCTATTTTCAGGTGAGCAGAACGGCATGTTTCCGCCATTCTCAGTGCCCAGATCGCTCATTTTGTTGGTTTACACCAACTAGAACTCATGGGATATGTTGCCCTTATTGTAAGTACAAAGTACATGCTATTTTAGTTGTCCCCCTTCAAATTAGTGTTATTTCTCGAATTATATGTATATGGTGTTCTTTTTTCCTATTTTTATTATTTCTGGGTTTTCTTTTAGTTTGGTTGTACTAAGAAGATATACACAAGTAAAGAAAGCGAATCATCACTGACAATTGATTTTACAACTTTGTCTGATAAGGAATAAAATTTATGATTTTTTATAGTTTGTTTTTCTCATGTACATTTTTAAAAAAATTATAAATATGAAATAAAAAATTTAAGAAAAAAATCGATTAAATGCATACAAAATGTACATACATATTTACAGAAACATTACTTTTATATAGACCATTTATTTGAAATGGAATATTTTTAGCTACATATGTTTATCAAATTTATAAACAATAGAGAAAAAAAATCAAAATTGTAAAATGTTTAAACTGAACCTATATAGACTGTTGATAAACATGTTGATAGAATTAGACAACAAGTGATCAGAATATATCTAATGAACCTTTAACTCAGTAACGATAGTTAAATCGTGAAAAGCAAAACTCAAGATAGCCATGTACTATTAAATATTTTTTGGATACGATTTCATGATATATGGTTTGATTAGATTGTTTTGTAAAATGCAAGAAATAGGGTGAACTAAACAGACTTTCAAACTAATTCCTTGAAAGGTTTTGGATATATGTAGTGAATTATTTTGATTATTTTTCTCTGTGATCCTACAATATATAACTTAAAAATAACACACAATTTATTCGTTTAGTACTTACTAGAAAAGCGAACGCGTAGGAATTTAACGCTTTATTTTTTTTAAACCAGTGAGTTGGTTATTACATATGTAATGTGTTACAACTCAAAATAATGTCCTTTAGGTCAGATTGGTTCGCTCCACTTTCTAAAAGTGCTGTTTTCCAAAAGCATTGATAAAATTTAGACCGAACATTTTTAATTTAGATTTTTTGTTGGACTTTTAACTATTGATTTTTTTAAAAATCTTTGTTTGAGTGCTGAATTCGATAGCACCGTGTTTAACACACAATTGAATGTATCAAACTTTAGAGTTGATAAAAACAAGTTGATAAAATAGGACTATCAACAGTCTCGTTTAAAATCATCTTTTCGTAAGTTTTATGGTCGTTACAACGACTTTGTCAGCAAATACAATCTTCGGCTGGGTCGCATGCTGACTGAATTTTTCATACTAATTCTTAGACCATAATTTATCACCTAATTCTCTACGGACTTTTCCGGGGTTTTTCCTGATTAGGACATAGAGCACACGACGGGTGTGACCGTTCAGCAGAGGATGCTCACTCCTCCATGACACCTGATCCTACCTCTATCTTTTTACAGGTCCGTGTTGCTGGTCTGCTTTGAATTTGTTTTTCGTTTTATAGATTTTTGAGATGGTTGACAGTTTGTTATTGTAATTTTCAATAGATAGATAGATAGATAGATAGATAGATAGATAGATAGATAGATAGATAGATAGATAGATAGATAGATAGATAGATATATCAACACGATTTTATTTATAATTTCTGGGGAAGGCATTCCAGAAAATTATTTCTTTTGAAGGAATGATCGGCATGTGATATCAGTTGTCATGAAAACAGAAGATAAACTAAAACGTCATATAAAGTTTTATGTATCTGTAAGTTAAATACTCATTCAACAATTTGATTTGAATGCTGTAAATACAGCACAAAATAATTGTATGAATAAGAGGTATATTGACTTCTGTTATTGAAAACACAATCAAAATACAATTAGATAAAGTTATAAAATAAAACGGAGCAAGTATAAAGGCCCTTATACATTTTAATATTTCTGGGCCGCGTTCAAGATCGTAGCAGCTAGCCGAAGACTAATTACACCGACATAATGTATTAATTTCAAGCGGAAATATACATTAAAATTCATTAAAACTAAAAAGATGAATATCACTTAGTAAATAGATGTCGTGTTTGTTACCAAGTGGCTACTAAGGTAGCCATCTTGAATTTGATCCTTTGCATAAAATATTTAGGCGATGAATATATACAGAGTGGATAGGCTAGCTTACCGTTCAACTACGTAGCCCTACGTAGCAGCTACGATCTTGAACGCAGCCCTGACTTTTGGGGTTTTGAATGAATTTAAATGAGATTCATGCAACTCATCCTGCTTTCCAACGTAATATATACAAACCAAATTTTGAGTCATTTTGGCATAGTTTTAAAAGATATATTAAATACAACGTCACATATAAAACAAGCATGTACAAACAAAGAGGGCATTAACAGATATATTTAGAACGTTCTGACTTTGGGGGTTTTGAATGAATTTAAATGAGATTCATGCATTTCATCCTGCTTTTTACGTGAGGTATACAAACCACATTTTGGGGCATTTTAGCATAGTTTTAAAAGATATATTAAATAAATGTCACATATAAAACAAGCATGTACGCATGAGGAAGACATTTTCAGATATATTCAAAATGTTGCTTATATATTCCTCTGTAATTTACATGTATATTCGTCAATGTGTTTTTGGTTTACTTTTTATATCTATATGTAAACATGACGAATGCAAAATGATTTCAAGATGATTACACTATATAAGAACATGTCTGCAAATTGATTGTGATTGTTTTTGTTTAAAAAAGAGCTTTTGCTATTTGTTTTTGGTAAGTTAATAATTGTAGTTCTGCGAAATGTTTTCAACGACATTGTTACCGATTCTAGCTTGTTTACCATGCTAATAATACTAAACGGACATCATGATGCCACCATCGCAAATTGCTTTAGATTTCACAATTCTTCGATAATTTTTTTTAACTCAAGAAGTCGGTGTCATATGTTAATGATTAAGCTGATTTTTACTCTGACATCAAACTACAACTTTCTAGTTAACATCGTTTTTAATCGAAAAGAACTTTGGTATTTATTTGAAACACAGAAAGTGCATAACAATAACATTAATAATCGTATTATCTTGCCATAAGTCTAGTTTCATAGAAAGGGGATAGTATTGATCTGTTTTGCATTGTTTTCTTTCAATCTGTTTTCCAATAATTAAGATTAATATTTTTATACAAGAATTTTCCGATTTCTTTTTATCTTGATAATTTAAACATATTCAAAAATTTTAACAGATAGAAACAAGAAAACTATTGATATATAAAATATGTCTTTCAGAAGAGTATGTGAATCAATTTGTAATGCGTTCGATGTTTACAAATCAAACCTGCAATGATTATATACCGTAATTAAAAAAATGTAATACCTATATTTAATTCCATAATGGTTTAATGTTGATCAAACATGTGAATGAATATTTATTGTATATCAATTTTCGTTCTAATAATAGAACCGAACTTTATTTAAGTATATTTCATATTTGAGCAATTCATCACCTTTACATTGTTAGTTGATAGTACCGTAGTTATATATCTTAAAAATGTCCCAAATTCTAGTCTATATATTGAACGGTATTCCAAATCTAATATAAGGTGCTTGTTTTATCAAAAACTATGAGCTTTGTCAAATGGTCACATTGATTACACCGTCTTTTTAGTAAATTCAATTACACGTTCTTTTTACTCGACAGTGCACATGCGCCGGAGAGCAAATTTATTGTGTAGAATTTTCTCTAAAACTGCTGATCCAAATATTTTTATTGTCATACTAGAACTATCAATTGAAAATAAAGTGGCTTGGAGTTTTTTGCTTTGTTTACTTTGTCATTTCTGAGATCGTTCATGTCAGAACGTAAACTACAAAAAAAATTCATTGATACATGGATACCTTTTCAGGACTACTTCCTCATATACATTTTTAAAGATTTACTCTATATATTCATATATAAAAATTCAACCCCATTGTTGCTCCACCCTACCCGCGAGGGTCATGATTTTCACAACCCTAATTTTACCCTAGTTTTACACTACCTGAGGATGCTTCCATATAAGTGTCAGCTTTCCTGGCCAAATTGTTCTTGAGAAGAAGATATTTAAAGATTTACTCTTTATATTCTTATGTAAAATTTGACCCCCATTGTGGCCCCACCCAACCCCGGAGGGTCATGATTTTTACAACTCTAAATTACATTAGCTAAGGATGCATCACATAAGTTTCATCTTTCCTTGCCAATTGGTTCTTGAGAAGATTTTTGAAAGATTTACTCTACATATTCCTATGTAAAAAGTCGACCCTCCCCCCATTAAGGCTCCACCCTACCCCCTAGGGTCATGATTTTTCACAACTTAGAATCTACACTACCCGAGGATGCATCCACACAAATGTCAGCTTTCATGGCTGATTGCTTGATTGGTTCTTGAGAAGAAGATTTTTGAAAATTCTCGAAAATTTTCAATGATACCAAATTACAAGTATCTCTTTTTGCAAAGGGGCGTGGTCCTTAATTTTCACAACTCTGAATTCCCTGCTTTGTACCAAATTTGGTTGAAATTGGCCCAGTGGTTCTTGAGAAGATGTGAAAAGTTTACAGACAGACAGACGGATAGACAAACGGGCAACAGACAAAATGTGACCAGAATAGCGCACTTGAGCTTTCAGCTCAGGTGCGCTAAGAAAGGTTACCTCCTATTCTAGTTGACATTTATTTTACCGATTCAATACTTACTTAACGGAGTAAGTTTGTTTTATTTAATTGTTACATTCGAGAAAAGAAATCACTTTATCATTATTAAAACTTTTTTATTTTTACAAGTTGAACATTTGTTTGGGATAAGTAGTAAAATAAAAGCTGATTATTGTGTTTCTTTCACAGAACCATTGAAAATATAAACACATTGTTTATCGATTGGGTTTTGAGCAAAAAAACAAATAAGTGATAAAAATAAAAAAAAGAAATTTGTTTCGATAGTCCCTCACATTTTCGATCAGTTTAAAAACGTGTATATGATCAATTTCTCCATGACATCAAATAAAAGGGTATAAGAGATAAAATCAATACAAGGATTCATTTAATGGCGAATTTTTCCGTGACACATATACATGGTTACATATGTATCATTATGAATTAAAACAAAATGTTAAAATAATTTTATCTATAAATTACAATGTGTGGCTTTAATACAGTTTGTAAATAAATGTTTACACAAAATATTCATCCTTAAATTATTGTGTTCATGTAATTGACTGCCTTTTACTTAGTTTTGCAGGTTTCATAAGTTTCAAAATTGTTTCATATAAAATTCTGTTTTTTACGAATGCGGAATGTGATCATTTTAATATGCTTTTGAGATTTTAAAACGTAATTTTTAAGTATAACGAGTAACATGTCTATTGCATTGTATCGGTACATTTACTAAAATATATACTTCATATACGTTTAATATAATTTACATATCTTGCACAATGATCTTATAAGGCACATTAAGTAATGTACATTGCATAAATTAGACGGATACGTTTTAGTTAAAATTGTTTTATTGAAAATGCGTCTTTAAAATAACTAAGTTGTTATAAAAACACAGGATTGGTCAACAGAATTCTGCGTAACTTCAACTGCACTAATATCCAAGTATCCGTTCTTTCTCCCGTTTCGGTTCTTTCTAATTTCGCCGTTTGACTGCGATGACGTAAGATCTTTCAGTGACTTTACAGAATGAACCCCATCCTGTTTGTTCTTCGTACCCGTCTTACACAGAGCGCAAGGTAAACTTCGACACATATCGCACAGTTCTGTGTTGAAACCACACGCCATTTCCTGCCCATGTACACAGGCACTCTTACATTCAGTCAAAGAGTTTGATAGCACGTTTTGTGGAAGGGACAGATAGGTGTTTGGAATGACTGGTGACGGAGTCGTCTCCCCCTGAGTATTCATTACTAAGTAGGACGTTCTACTTCCGGTACTATCTGTCACGCTATCCGGTACAGAATTGGGAGATGAATCCCTAAAAATGCAAATGAAATTGGCCGCCATATAGTTGCAAACGAAGTAAGAAATAAACAAAAGACACACAATCACGAATAAGATCACAATATTGCATTGAATGTGTAACTAACATGTAATAACCTAGAGACTGCAGCAAATGAATTAACAAAATAGTTATCTAGACAAGGTAACATTGCTTGCATTTGATGAAAAGAAGTACATGTATCTATGAATTAAAGCTTCCACTAAGTACGTTGTCTTCGAGAAAGTGACAAGATACTGTTTAAAAGACTAAGAAATATGAAATTTATTGCCGAAGTTATTGTTAAATCGTTTTTTTTCCCAAACATTTACAATTGAGAGTATCAAGTCCTCCAAAATAAAAAAAAATTGATTGTTTCCTTCTTTAAGGAAGTTTTCTTTCTGGAATAAAAATTAATCCCACTTTAGGCATACGAAGATCATCATTGTTAAATGTTAAATCGGTTTTTTTTCAAACATTTACAAGTGAGTGCATCATGTCCTCTAAATGAAATTTTGATTGTTTCCTTCTTTAAGGAACTTTGCTTTCTGGAATAAAAATTAATCCTACTTTAGGCTTACGAATATCATCATAAGGTGTTAAAACAGTTTATTTTAACCACGTGTATCATTCAACAAACCTAGTAAAACATTGTTATAAGTATAAAAACGGGACTTTAGAGGCCATTTCAATTTGAGGCAGATAGTATAGTTCAATTCAATATAAGTTTCCCTCAACTTCTAGAATATGATTGAAATTATCTTATTTTTTTTATCTATTTTTAATTGTGAAAATTACATTTCTGTGTTTAAGTATTCCAAGACGAATACATTTTTACTTGCCTAAGTGTATAAATTGTTCAAGCCAATTGATTCAAATCGAACTTGTATAATAGCGTCATTAATGGACATATATGTAGCTACGTTTACTAGTTGAAATGGCCTTTAAAACAACAACTTTGTTTAATTTTATAATAGATCTCAAAAGTTCGTAAAAAGAGTCAATGAATTGTTCAATCCTGGTTTTAGTATGCCTGCTCACTGCATCAAATTACATTGATCAATCTAGTTTTAGTGATGTTCATGTACAATCTCCGTTTTCATAGTTGTCATATTAAGAACCGTGTTACTTAGTTATCGTAGTTTTACATCCTTCATTACCATAAAAAAGGCATGTTTCAAATTATCTGTAGATCAATGAGTTTATCATCGAAACTGATAGTGCGGACACGCTCTTAGAGTCTCATTAGACTGCTTCCATAAAGATCGGCCGGTGGACCTCATTAGACTCAGGTTTTCATTAAAGGCTAGAGAAATACCGACACGTTTATTATTTTAATTCCTAAGCAACCACAATGTTAGCGATAACAATAAAAAATGACCAGGGATTGATTAAATTGTGTGCTTAAAAAAGGGTAATTTCAGTGAATACTATTCCTCTAAGTGCTTTACATTAAGAGCACTCTTTCATTACTGGAATCGTTTGTGATCGTGATGTTCCATCTGAAAGAACAAGTTACGATCGCAAGGCGATGTCCTGTAAGTGTGTATATTATTTAAAGCATCCATCGCGCTGATGCTTGTTCATATGAAGTATGTTCGTTAAGTACGTTCGTGTTAATCTTAAATATATTGTGCTAACATCACATTTTGGTAACGTAAGTTTTTACGGAAAACTATGAATAGAAGATGAAATTTAATGTAGTCAAATTAACACATTTATATAACCATTACGCAGAATAACCTGTTGTCATTGATTAAATTATTGTTGAGAACATTAAAATGTAAAATGAAGTGTTTTTTCTCTACGACTTAAGATTTGGGAAAAAGGGATTGTGCACTCAGCAACATAATATCATAACGAAATATTACAGAAATTGGTTAAAGTGGATTGGCTTTACAGATAACGAATAATTGTTTATATTCATAGAAAAGTGGGTAATTAAGTCCAGTGATGAACGTGTCTGCACCGGGTCAGAAATTATGAATAAAATACTATGGAAGACCACGGTCCTTCAGAACATTGGTATGGACTTGAGCTCATGTATTTATAAGGTTAGCGATGGATATACTGTCGAGTTTTTTAAATTCTTTTGGGTTGACCTAAAGGAATTTATTCTGAAGTCAATAAATTGTATTTTCTCCAAAAAGGAACTTCCTATTTCTCAACGTTTGGGAATTATATCATGTTTGCCGAAGGGAGATAAACCTAGACAATTTTTAAAAAACTGGCGACCGATTACACTTTTGAATGTTATATATAAACTTATTTCAGGTTGTCTTAGTTCGAGAATTAAATCTACTTTGGATAATCTTATTTCTGACACTCAGTCGGGCTTTATTAAAGGAAGATACATTGGAGAAAATACCAGATTTATATATGACTTAATGCATTTTACTGAAGTTAAGAAAATACCAGGACTATTAGTGTTAATAGATTTTGAAAAAGCCTTCGTTTCAATTTCTTGGTCTTTTATTTACAAAGTCTTAAAGTTTTTCGGATTTCGTGAATACATTATACAATGGGTTAAGATTCTTAACACTAATTTCAAGGCAGCTGTTTTACAAAGTGGTTTTTTATCAGACCAACTTTGTGTTGAGAGAGGATGTAGGCAAGGAGACCCTGTTGCACCTTATTTATTTCTTCTTTGTGCTGAGATTCTATCAGCCTTGATAAAGGAAAATAATGATATTAAGGGCATTCTGATACATGGTAAGGAACATAAAATAAGTCAATATACTGATGATACATCTTTAATTCTTGATGGCTCACCTAATTCACTATTTACAGCTTTTGATACTTTAGAATTTTTTTCAAAACTATCTGGGTTGAAAGTAAATAGCTCTAAAACAAAAATAATTTGGATAGATCGAAAAAAATTTCAAATCAGGTGTTTCATCACTCTAGATGGAAACTTGATTGGGGTTCAACAACATTTAACTTATTGGGTATCTGTTTTTCTGTTGATTTAGAACAAATTACTGACCTAAACTACTCTATGCAGATTCCTAAAATAAAAAGTATGATAAAACATTGGAATAGAAGATTTATATCATTGCCGACACCCAGAAGGGAGACAATTTTATCTCTCAATAAAGACATTTTTGAATTTGTTTGGAATGCAAAGTGTGACAAAATAAAGCGTTCAGTTATAACTCAAGACTATCAACAAGGAGGGTTAAAAATGTTAGAAATGAACAAATTTATTATGTCATTGAAATGCTCATGGTTGAAAAGGTTGATTAAAGGTAAAAAATCATGGATAGATATTTTTGAAGCTATTAATGGTGTACAAATTGTTAACAAATTACTTGATTTTGGTGATGCATTCATATCAGAATGTGTAATTCCAAAAAATAATGTTTTTTGGCAAGATGTTTTCAATTCTTTTCTCTGTGTTATTAAATCTTTTAATGGGAGTTTCGTCAAAGAAAACATCCCTAGTATTCCTGTTTGGTATAACACAAATATTAAAGTGGGTATAAAAACACTATTTATAAAAAGCTGGTATGAAAAGGGTGTCAAAATAATCAGTGATTTTCTTGATGTGGATGGAAATCTTTTACCACATGATATTTTTCAACATAGATTCAATATGAATATCTGCATTATGCAGTATAACAGTGTAATAAGTGCCATATCAAGATATCTTAAATCTTTTCTTACAAAAAATTCATACCAAGGGTTTATTACTCCATACATTCCAATATATTATAAATTTTTGTTGTTGCATAATAAATGTACTAATGTAGTGTATAGACAATTAAACTCTTGTAATGTAATTCCTACTTCCATATCCAAGTGGGAATCAGAGTTAGTTCAATATGGAGCCAAAATATGTGTTAATGATGCTTTTAATGTATGCTTTAAAACAACCAAAGACACTCAGCTACAATGGTTACAATTTAGATTACTTCATAGAATTCTACCTGTGAATCATTACTTAAAGAAAATTAAAGTGGTGTCCTCTGACTGTTGCTCATTTTGTAAACATGAAGTTGAGACAATTCAGCATGTCTTCATAAACTGTGAAAAAGTATCCACAATATGGAGCAACCTAAGCTTGCATATTTACCATGCAACGTCCTTAAGACTTGGTTTTAATGTAGTTAATATTTTGTTTGGTGAACTTCCAATGTCTAAAAACAACAAAGTTATTAATTTAATTATTCTATGTTCGAAACAATATTTGTTTACTTGTTTAAAAAAAGGCAAACTGGCATGCCTTTCTTGACTTTTATCTTATTTATTCAACAAATACAAGGTTGAAAAATATATAGCTTGTAAAAATTTTGAAATGCAAAAATACCTGGCAACCCTGGTATTCTATCTTTGACACTATGATTCAATCTTAGTCATGTTATTTGTCTTAATTAACACTTTGTTCATTAATTACCAATTTATGTGCTTTCATCCGTTCTAATATTCTTACTCTTTTATATTTACCATATGATTTTTTTGTTTTTGTTTTTCTTTTGTTTTTTGGTTTAATTCTTTTGTTATTTTTTCAATTTAAGCAGCCTCTACCAATTAGATTGAGTGTGAGAGAGTGAGCATGCGTGAAAGAATATTTAAAAAACTGTATTGAATTTATTTATTATGTCTCTTGAAAGTAAAAAAAAAAAAAAAAAAAAGGTTAGGAAATTTGAGGTGCAGGGTCCGTGTGTATAAAAATGTGGTTCGGGGAAAGCAGCTCTCCAGTAGTCATCTGGAAGCTGTCTTTTGCCTCCTCTTTTTGTACAGGTAATATCATATTGAGATACTTGCGGGTTTTTAATACAAGTTAACGAAAATGATTCAGGGGGTTCAAGTAAATATAAAATTCTATTTTTAAGATTTTTTGTAATCAATGTTTTTTGTTATTTGTTATACATTATATTATATTGTGGAGTTTAATCCGAATGTTTTATAAGTAAAATACTTTAAATAAAAGAAGTAGTTATCTGGAAGCTGTCTTTTGCCTCCTCTTTTTGCACAGGGAAAAGGGCTACTCCCCAGGCAGAGGAGGAGATAGTTATGTGTTATATAACGTGGCACCGGCAACGTCAGGTGTCTGGTCAAGGACGAATAAGGTCCCGAAGATAAAATTAACTGAAATATTGTATTGAGCGAAATCATAGTACGATATAGTGGTGGGGAATTTGGGTTTCCAACTTGTCCTAGCCAAGCAACTGGAGAGCCATCAACGACCTAACGAACACAATTGGGCCACAAACGTAAAGCAACGGCGCCTCCATGGCATCGTCTGATCATTACACAGGACGCAAACGCCAGGGCTGCTCTTCAACACCCGGGACCGAAGCGATTCCCTGGACGTATTCAACGCTTACAGCACATCAACGCGGCCGGATACATTGCTCCGGACGCACACCAAGTCCCGGACATTCACAACGCACTGGAGAACCTCCCTCGCGTCTGCTAGGAATATGTTTCAACGGGAATTATTAAACAGTGCAATCAGCAGGTAGAAACTGTTTTTGTATACCTTTCAAAATGTGTTTAATTATCAAATTAGAAAAATTTAATGGAGATGGTACTCAAGATGTCAAAGCATGGTTACACAGTTTTACGCAGTGGGCCAAATGTCATGGTTTACCCGATTCCAAGACGGTTAATGCGTTTCCGTTTTATTTAGAGGGTCATGCCAAAGTATGATATGATTCCTTACCGTATGAACATAAAATTAACCCAACGTTACTGACATCTGTTTTTCAGGAAAGATTTAGAGAATTATACATTTTTTGGATTTGTCAATATTGAAACAAGACAAAACAGAATCTGTTGAAGATTTTTTAACAAGACTTTTTAAAAAAGAAACTATTAATAATGATCCAGACAATATTTTACTTTCGGTTGCAATGAATTGTTTAAGATCTGAGACAAGAACATTTGTTGTTACTCAAAATCCTAATTCAATTGAACAATTGAAAAAAATGCTATTTGAGCTAAAAAAAAAAGTTCAATTAAGTCAAAGTATAACGTTGGAAAATTATGAACGTTTGTTAACAGAAATTCAAATTTCGAAAGAGAAAATTAAGACACACTCAGAAATAAATGATATCAAAGGTTTTGAAGGCAAAATCAAAATCAATCTCAATATTTTGCATCACAAAATTTGAAGAATTGCCACCGGTAGAAAATCAGAAAATGTATTTCTTCGACAACACAATACCTAAATGTATGACAAAACGTCACAATATCAGAGTTAGAAGGTCAGGAATAACTAGGTACGAGCTGCCCGAGGTCAATGTAACACCTACTGCAAAGCAGCAGCAGCTAACACAACACCCCCGCATCATCGCTCCGCAATGTTTAATAAAAATTATACTGAACGTCATTTTAACTTAAGCAATCTTTTATATTAATTTCCTGAAACTAATACGTGACATTAAGTTTTTAAACATTTTTCAGTTTTTAAATGTTTGTTAATGTTTTGCGCTTTCTTCATGTAGGTAGGTTGCCTGTTTAATAGATTGCTCTCGTTTTTCCTCGGTACGTGAACGATGTTCTAATGAAGAACCAAGTTGGATCAACATCACGGCGCCTCAGACAATTTCTTGAAAACATTATCAAAATATATCATTAGGTGTTGATAGCTGAATTAACTTAGGTCATCTCAAATTTAAGATATTACCTTGAAGAGTTGTCGTTCGTGTAGTAATCTTGAGAGACACTAACAGACAAATTGATGTAAGATTTCGTTGCTTCCAGCATAGTCTCCAGCTTAAGTCTAATGTCATTGAAACTTGGCCGACATTCTGCATTAGGATGCCAAGCCGACAACATCATTTGATATCTATAATAAAAAAAATTCTCCTTGAAAAATTACCATTTTGTATAAGTTTAAATATTGATCAAAACACAAAAGGGTTCAATTTCAATGTTATTGAAAAATGCGATGCGTACTTTGGAATAGTCTGTTTAAAAATATATAAAGCAAATGAATAGGTAAAATATTAAAGTCTGGCAAAAAAGTGACATTACATGTCTGGGGAACAATTTTCCGGTTTGTCCATCCGATATCCATCCTTAAGAAGACGAAATAAATCTTCATTTGGTATACCTGGATATGGACTTCCACCCAACGTAACTATTTCCCATAATACAATTCCAAAGGACCAACTGTTAGCAAAAAGAAAAAAGGAAAACAATTGTGAAAAAACTCGATATCTAAAATAGCATCATTTATTGTTGTTAAAATCGACCAATTCATTCATCATATTTGCGTCAGCTTCCATTAATGTACATTAATGATTATTAGCATTTAGATGGAAAAAGGTCATACAAATATTTCCTATTAACTCTATTGTCCACATGGATCGGCAGTTACATGAACATTAAATTTAATTAATACACGGCTTCCTTTCCTCTCACATAATTTTGTTCAAAGACAGTACTTCAAATATTCAATATATAGGGCCAATTTTTGTCAAATATCAAAGGACGAAAACCCTATTGTGCACTTTTTGATGATCGGAAGAAAAAATGTTTCATACATTAAATGATGCTTTTAGATATCTAAAAAAAAATTACTCGATCACCCTCAAAATTGACTTACACATCGGATTTTATTGTGAATATCTGATCAAAAATGGATTCAATCGCCATCCATTTATACGGAAGTTTACGGGATGAAGTCGGCTGGTACATATTTGTTTCGTATATATCACGTGTCAAACCAAAATCCGAAATTTTCAATCTTCTATTATCCACCATCAGAATGTTTCTTGCGGCTAAATCCCTGTGAATGAATTTCTTCTGAGATAGGAATTCCTAAAAGATATTGTAGTTGATAGAGTCATACACAACCTATCACTACTTCATTAAGTTGCTTTTCTTTGACATAAGTTGTCAATTTGGATCTTGTTTGAATCTGTTTGATTATAATTATTCCGTTTTATAGAAATTAAGCTGAACGCTGTGAAATAACATACTAGTATGATTAATGAAAGAGATGGTATTCTGACCTGAAATATGCATTAATCAAATTTCTTTGCTGACAGTGACTAATTGTAGAGTAACAAAAAGCATTATTAAATATATTTATCTTTAATTAATGGTGAATGTGAATAAAGAAAGATTAGTACTTGCCATTCCGATAGCTATCTGACGAGCATATGACAAGAGTGTGGATTCGTGAATGCAACACTCAGAATCTGTAGATGAAATGAAAGAAAACCTTAAAATGTCTACCATGATCATGTTAACTACCAGTATACTGTTAATTTTACGTCAATTCCTTCACAGAATTAAATTCATTATTTGAAACCTTTTGAAAATTTGTTTTGCACTATATATTTAATAACTTTTTGGACCAATATTTCAGTATCATGTACTTTGTCTGAAGGCGGATACAGATAACAAATGCATAATTCATAATTGTCCTGCAATTTACGGTTGGTTTATAGAGACTTTTTTATCGTGCCTGATGTCTGATTTATCTATTGTGTAAGAGGCATACCACAGCTATCAGGCAGAGCAGAAGCCTCTTCTGTTTCATCGGACTCAACAGGAACTGAAAGGAAATATGAATACTTTTAATACTATCGATCTAAAAAAATGTTTCTCTATCAACTGCCAGTTTGAGGACAGTTCATTTTATTAAAACAAATTATGATTGGTTCAAGATAAAAGGAAGAAGATCTACGAGGTTCTAGTTTCTCCATCTCCCTGTTTCTTGCTCGTTACTGTCAGGCAAGGCTAGACATTCACAGATAACATATATTGCAAAAAGCAGCACGATTAGAAATGGTCTCATATCTTCATGTGAGATTTTATGGTGATAGACTTTAAACATATTTTGGCAATTATTTTTGTGATCGTATTTATCTTCACAAGACTAGATTTGCCTGGACGGTGCATTATTTAAACAAAAAACAACATATGATATACTTTAGCATAGATAAAGATGAATCATGTAGAAAAGTGGTACCGAATTTGTTTTTTCGCTCGGTTTAAATGTAAAACATTGTGTAATAACTAAACTATTATATCTGTTCATCTTACTTGTTTCATATTCAAACCCACTTAAATATGGAACTAATTTTATACATCACTAAAATCACAATATGTAAGAGTTGGATATCAGTACATCAGAAAAGATGGTATAGAATATACACCTTTAAACAAAATATTATGATCAGAATTAACTTTTTTCAAATGGCCTTCATTTATGATCAATCATTCGTTGGCAAATTTAATATAAACAATTAAGGTTTCAAACAAAACACATTAGGTATTTTGTTTTCAATTGACCGTTTGCCAGAAATTTTAAAGCTTCCGATAGCAAATGTTAAGATAAAATTTCCATTTAATATGAAGACCGATGATACTTCATGACAAAACAAATCAATAAAAATCAAATCGATGTAAAACTTTAGTCAGCTTTACTGCTAGATACTATTTGTGCTTTTTAATAAAGAGCGATGAAGCAATAAAAGTATAATGGTTATATCTGATAATTATATATAATTAATTATATATTATAAATATGTATCAATTTATAATTATTATTTATTATATTATACATAATATACTATAATATCAGGTAACAAAATTGCTGATAAATAAATTTCAAATGAGTCGGGAGAATACAGAAATGTTCTAATATACAGTTACTTTTTTTCTTTGTCAAGTGTGATAACATAATTTCTTTCAGTTTATTTACCATAGAAACACGCACTCTTACTGCTAAATCAAAGGTCATTTTCAAGATGCGATTTCCTTTTTCGAAGTTTTCAATAGTACAATATTACTTACAAAATACGGGCGTCTTTCCTCTCTCACATCCAGGACTGATCCCACTGTCTGAGCCCCTCTTGACTTGTTGACCTGTTCTCATCATCTACAATATGTTGTGGAAGGATTTCATTATTTCAATTATCAAACACGATATAAAAAAATACAACCTGTTTATGATAATTATACAGCCATGTATTCATATTCTTATTACTTTGTATTCAAAATGTGTACATGTATTAATAAATCGCAATCGGTCAATGTTTCACTCAGGTTAGAGTTACAATAGATTGAATTTAAACTTGAGAGCACTGAAGTCTCTGAAAAAATAGAGAAGTCAACAAAATGTGCATGTTTCATTATATGTAACTATCTAGTATTCTCTTTATTGTCGACTCAAATCAATAAATGTCAGATATTTTGATTCAACACTGAGAACTGATTATGTTGATATTTAATGATCAAAGTGCTTCAGCAATACTTCATTTTATCTCACAAATAGGCTAGTAGAACTAGTTTTTATGATTTATGGAAATCAGTTGATGCATTTGTCACCAACTAAATATTTTGCTCCAAATGCTGAAGATACCACATTTCATGTCTGTGGGGGTGCCTTGTGATGCGTAGGCGAAAGACAAGGAACAGACCACGTTCACTGAAAGTGTTTGGTTAATGGCATTGACAGCTTAATCGCTAACCTGGTGCCTGCAGTTGAGGAGATACTGGCGTAGATCTCCGAGAGGACAGAAGTCCATGATTAGACACAGGGAAGAGGACTGAGTACAGTAACCCAACATCCCCACGATGTTTGGATGATTTCCCAGCTGTTTCATGGCTTCAATCTCTTTCAATAGGCTTTTCTCCTCCGTTTTATCAGCAAATTCTACAGAATTAGAACAGCACTTTGCAGTTTATAGAAAAATGTAACCGTGCTAGGAAGATAATTTAATTAGGGATTGACATATTTTATTATTGAATAGACATTTTGAAAAGAATAATGTATATATAAAGTTCAGTTTTACCTTATGATAATTTTGCCCCAGAAACTTTTTTATATGTATGAGACTTCAAAAACAAAACGATGCATTTGACTGATATTTTGCCATAATCATTATTTGAAAGCAGCTGTTCTGAAAAAGTCGTTGTTCAGTTTCATATGTTTCTTATAAGTCAAAATATGATTTAATTTTTTAGCAATCACATTGACAAAACCAAAACTTGATGCCACTAACCTTTAAGCATTTTTACCGCCACAATGGAGAGTTTTCCGTTATCTTGTCGGTATTCTCCTTTATGGACTTTACCGAAGGCTCCCTCCCCGATGACTTCTAAAAGTTGGAGATTCTCTAAGCAGATCTCCATGTCATCAATAAGGAGTGGTTCTTGACAGGAAGAGTGGGGTGTGGCAACATACAGAGGATTAAAGGCCTACAAAGAAACCTACAAACATAATAGAGATACACATACAGGTAGAGAAAACTACAACATTACTGTTCACCTTGAGAGAAAAAATTGCAAGTATAAATGCGGTGTTCATTTTTGGTAACAAAAAGCCTACAAGTAGAGTTCGGAAAAAAATGAAATTTAAACAGAAAACTTTTCGCTGTTAATGATGTATTAAAATTAATGAACATGAAATTTTTATTAAATGTCTTCAGTTATTTTTTTTTCATTCATTTGATTTTTTTTTTTTGATTGATTAGCTTTCTTTCAAACTTGAAAACAAGTATCATATATCGAATTTAAAAGTTTGGGTTCAGTTATATGTTTTTATCAGTAACTCATATTTTACACATTATCTTTATCTAACAGTTATCATAACTTCATAATAATGTGTCAAGAAAAATGCTAACTTGCGTCTCGTAGTAAATCCTTTTACATATAATACCAACTTTTTTTTTTACTTTCGAATGTACATACACATACATAAACAATGTGCTACATTTATAAAGAAGATATCGGAAAGGAAAGATGCATTCAAATGATCCTAGATGGTCATAATGTAAAACTCACAAAGTGAATTAACACATTGTTTACCTCATCACTAGTTTTTCTCTTCGCTTCTTCTTGACGAGTTTTCCTTCGTTTAATGATGCATATGATGAAAAAGGCGACGAAAATTCCTAACACTACAACAACAACTGCAATCACAGCCTCGTTTTGGGTACCCTTTTCTGAAAATATTAATGCGGTTAATTTAAACTAAGATTCAGCGATAAAAAAGTTAAAACGAGACCTAAGGGTAAAGTTACTTATTTCATTTATAAGAAACATTGCAAATCAAAACAATAGAGTTCCAGAAATATGATATCCAAATTCTGTTATAAAAGTTAGCGTTTTCAAGAATTATGAAAACATATTAATAAAATGTAGAAGTTTTGTTAATACCTGTAATATCTGCTCACCAATTAAAGTTTATATTGTAATTACATGTAACACGTGCTCACAAATATATGTAAAAGTTTGTATCGTTATTACATATATGATGTGCTCACCAATAACATTTGTAAAGATGGTGATCATCTCAATTACCTTTGGGGTTTTCTGTTTTACTTGTAAACTCAAAGAACTCCCCTGAAATGACATAATAAAAAACCAATACTGATTACATTGAAAATATCTGTAAAATTTTAAGTTTATATTTTCAAATGCAACACGCTGCTCTTTTTTAACAAAAAAACCTAATTGATCTCTTTTGACGGTTCTGAATTTTCAAAAATAAACAAATTATGGAAAAGAATTGACAGTTTTTATATTTCAGGATTTTGTTTAAAGTTTATAAACATCTACGGTTAACTCATTTTAGTCATTAACTTATGTTGGAAAAACGTGTTTGGAAAAGTGTGCTTACAGCACAAGTATTGATCCCTTTTATTCTTAGAAAAAGTTATTCCTCTTGGTACATACAGTGTATTTGTAAAAAATAAATTTGTTCGGACATTTTAGTTAAGTAGATTTAAGATTTTTATACCATTTAATTTCAGTCATGATATAATTTGATGGGAATGATTTTACATAGCAAACAATAATTATACACATTTTTATAGCTGGTATGATTTTTATATTGGTAGGATTTTTCTTTACAAAAAAATCCATCAAAAAAGTCTGGTAATCTTTATGAAGATAATATGTATGTAGCTACCTAGTTTGAAAGTCTGTGCACAGTCGTCGTCTTTGCTTTTACCACCAGCTGAAATTGCAGTGATTGAAAACCGATAGTCATTGAACCAGTGTAGTTGTTTGATAATGACCCAGGTTTGACTCTACAAAAAAAAAATCAACACATTTGTTTGTGTCGGTCGTTTTTAAAACAAGATTTGCATAGACCAAATCTTAGCCGTATGAATGTGCACTTTCAACATTTTCTTACCCCAGGTACGTCTGTGTAGTTAACATGAGGAACAAGGTACTGTAGGTGATGAAGTGGACCCTCTTTACGGAACTTTATACGGTAGAAATTGATTTTGTTCCGCGCGCTGACGTTCGACGGTGGTTTCCATGACAACATGATGTCTCCTGCCGACATGTTGTGGGTATCATCCACGTAAGTTTTTACCGTTTTTATGGTGATTTCAGACGGTGCATCTGGTGCTGGAAACGAAGAAAGTTTCGATTCATTATTTTAAGTCTTTTTGATTCAAGGAACTCGCTCTGCATACTGTGACAGTTGGCATAAAGAGCGACTGATCGTATGTTAGCCTACACTTGTATTTTCTTAATTCAAACAAAAGGCTTCTTTTTACAGAAACATGTAAATATTTTTTTATAAATGTGTAACATTCCGATGTTTAAGAGAGTACATTGTATCCATAAAATATTACGATTATGACATTGAAGATATATATTTATATATATATATATATCCATGCCTTTTATTTACAAAACTAACAACTTATTATAAATACATGATTAACTACAAAAATCACTGATTTACGCTTGTTACAGCTAGGAAAAGTGAATAAATCAATAAATACAATACGAAGCATTGACCATTATTTCAAACAGATACTATTGTTCAGGATCCAACTATTTCCTCAACATGTGTTTTATCTATATTTTTACTTACTATATGTTTTTTTATTGTTCGTCATATTCCGGCCATTGAGAGAGAGAGAGAGCGAAAAAGAGAGAGAAAAATAAGAGAGAAAAATAAGGAGAGAGAAACCGAGAAAAACAGAGAGAGAAATAGAGAGAGAGAATTTCAAACTTGCCACAAAGACTGTAGTTGTAGGAAGTTGCTGGCAGACAGTCCATTGTGCGATAAGACATGTTTCTGAAGTCACTGACAGAGGTAAAGAACGAGTCTAGGGAACTCTGGATTTTAAATTCATATGGACAGCTAACTCCTAGTCTGGTCACCCAGACAGAAGGTTCTGGTAGTGTCTACAAAATGTAGATATATGTTTTACAAATTGCACAACATTATGAAAGCTTTGTATGATGCAAAATGCATAAGCGTCGGAACCGGGAAAGGGATTAAGCGACTTAGCCTTACCCTCCCTACTTGTTGCAAAGTTAAACATAACCATAACCAAAACTTGCTTATCAAGATTTCTGGTACATACGTTAGTCTTGCCCCCCCCCCCCCCCCCCCCCCCCGTTCAATTTGCTTCTGACGTCACCCTAATGTGAAGTAAAACAATGTTTTGTCAATTGCAAAGTTATCTTTTCCAAATTAATATATGAACCCCAATTTGTAAAAACATATGCTTTACATTTCAATAAAAATGTGGAATACAGTGTTAAAACACATTTAAACTTGAATACGGTTCAAGATGCAAAATTTACGCTGCAAAATATGCCATTATAACCCACCAAAAAAATCTGAGAAATACATAGTTATCTGTTGATTTAAAATGAATTGCTTGTTCTTATTACGTTGGGCTAGGTGATTAAAGGTGGTAGCATTTGAATCAACCTGAATGGTGTTTTTTTATTTTAATCAGACTTACCGTAAGATCCAAATCCCGAGATCGCGATACATCACATTTTGCGGACATCCAGAATAATCTGTACAAACACGGTCGCTCTGTATGAAAAGAATATGAACATGAATTGACAAACTTCTCTACTACTAAAAAAGTTTTCATTTTACCAATATGTTTCATTCTATGCAATCACTGTTATTCCAAAACATACATTTACATTTTTCACGTTAATTATCAAAACAACATTTATTAATTTTACAGATTCTTTAAACTTCTCTTGTTCTGTAAATATGATAAAATAAGTATTCCGACTAATCGCAATATCGATCTCAAATAAGATTAAAAACAATCTGTATTCTCTACCAAAACTTCGATTCTGCCTGCAGTCCAAATGATATAAAAATAATAATTGTGAAAATCCTTTTGTGCAACTTTTGTGATCGAAATTCAACATTGCATTCCTACAAATATGGCTTTAAAACACAGTTTACCTTTTAAAAAACACAATAAAATACAAGAGGCCAATTGGCCTTAACGGTCACCTGAGTAGCATACAAATGTATAACCCACACACTAACTTGTCTAGAAGTCTCATTAATGCATTTAATAATTAGGTTTCATTCTGGAGTACAAAAACCATAAATTTGTAATGACGACCACCTCTCTGCCTGAAATCTTTCAAAAAGAACTATGAAACCTATAATTTTGGCAAAAACTTTTAGATCTGGTCTACAAAATCATGAATATAGTTTTCCTTTCAGGTGTGTGGGAGTAAATATATATTTTTAATTTTATGCATATACATTATACATCCATTTTGGCCATGCCCTAGAGTCAAAACCCACACCCCAGGGAACATGAAAATTAAAATTTCAGTAGATGACTTCCTGATAAACATTATTATAAGTCAGTTTTTTATTCAGATCTGTGAGAATAGAGAAGAAAATTTTTAAACATTATATGCATTATATTGCCATATTGCCCTCCCTCCCTATGTCCTGAATCCCTGATCCAGGGGCCATGAATTTCACAATGTAGGTAGAGGAGTTCGTAGAAATTGTAACTATGTATTCAGTTTTTGCCCACATGTATGGGAGTAGAGAAGAAGATTTTTTAAGATTTAATACATTTTTACTATATGGCCATATTGGCCCAACCCTAGAGCCTGAACCCCAACAAAGGGGTCATGAATTTCACAATTTTGGTAGAGGGCTTCATGGACATTATAACCAGGCATTTAGTTTTTAACAAAAATATGTGAGAGTAGAGAAGAAGATTTTCTAAGATTTAACACATGTTTACTATATGGCCATATTGGCCCTACCCTAGAGCCTGAACCCCTGACCCAGAGGTCATAAATTTCACAATTAGAGGGCCTCATGGAAATCATATTCATGCATTTAGTTTTTAACAAATATATATTGGAGTGGAGAAGATTTTTTAAGATTTAAAACATTTTAACTGTATGGCCATATTAGCCCCACCCTAGATCCTAACCCCTGACCCAGGGGTCATGAATTTCACAATTTTGGTAGAGAGCCTCATGAAAATCATATTCATGCATTTAGTTTTTAACAAATTTATAGTGGAGTAGAGAAGATTTTCTAAGATTTAATACATTTTCACAATATGGCCATATTAGCCCCACCCTAGACCTGACCCAGGGGTCATGAATTTCACAATTTTTGTAGAGAGCCTCATGGAAATCATATTCATGCATTTAGTTTTTAGCAAATTTAAATGGGAGTAGAGAAGAAGATTTTTTAAGATTTAAAACATTTTTACTGGCTTTTATTGGCCCCACCCTAGAGCCTGAACCCCAACAAAGGGGTCATGAATTTCACAATTTTGGTAGAGGGCTTCATGGACATCATAACTATGCAACCAGTTTTTTCCTCACATGTGTGGGAGTCGAGAAGAAGATTTTTGAAAATTTGGCTTTTTTTGCATATTTGGCCCCACATGTGGCGTCCCGGGGATGGTATAGCCATACATATCACAATTTAAAGTCTTCTTACCATAGAGATGCCTCACACGAAAAATGGTAACAAATGGCCTTGTAGTTTTTAATAAGAAGTTAAAAATTTAAATTGTTAACGCACGACGCACGAAAACGGATAGCAATAGGTCACCTGAGTTTACTCAGGTGACTTTAAAACTGAAAAATTGTTGTTGTTTTTTTGGTAGCAGGCGAGGTTATAAGATGACAATTCTCTACCACTCTTACTGTCTGTATTCATGCAGCATATTCCTGTCAGGGGTATAGGACTTACCCAAGGTAGGTTCCCAAGACAGAAGAACTTTTACAGATGTCCCATTCACGGTTTCGTTGGACACAGAGATACGTAGAGGTCGATTTGCAGAGCCATTTTCTGTGGGGAAAAGAGTATGTGGTTGTTACATGTTTGTTAATACTTAAAGGAACGAATAACAATCAAATCATCTGCTTAGTTACCCTTAATATTCTCACTCCTTACGTTTTGATTTCACTGTGCAGATGTTCATTTTTAATAAATATGATTTTCTTAATACATGTATAATCCTCACGGAAAGATCATCATTTTATAACTACACAACATGCTTAAAGAAGATCCATTTGGATTAAAATAACAAACAAGTTTTGGTGGGAACTATTTTTTTTTGTGCGGAAGGTTTTTAAGACGAAAATGATAGAAACAAGCAATTTTATAAATTTTCGATATAATTTTCTTTTTATCATACTTTATTCATATTCACATTTTTAACATTTGATAGATTTGTGACTTGTTATATAGGTCCCGTGTGACTTGTACAAAACTAAAGTTTTAGAGAATGATAGCCGTTTAGCATAAAATCATGCAAATATATAGACAATGTATAAACATTTTTTTAGCCAAATCTTGTGAGAATTTTATCTTTGAAGCCATATATCTAAAATTTAATATCACTGACCCCCATGTTTTATTATGTCAAAATGATCCTGAATACATATATAAGCAAATTGGATTAATCTTATAAAATTCTTAATATTCCAAATGTTTTCATTTCAAATCAAATTGCAACTATTATAGAAATCTTCGGTTTTAAGGGGAAACATGTCACACAAAAAATTTATCCAGCTTTTCATACAATTTTTTATTCGTAATACATCCATTCAGTGTGCTCATTGTGCAAAATTGAAAATGATATTTTAAGGAAAAAGTATGCTTTATCAAAAACGCTGACAACAAATCCTAATCAGTTTGAAATCGCACTTTCGGTGCAAAAAGGTCAAATTACGTTGACCATAACTCGGAGGGATGAATGCTGACCTCCAATAATCTTTGTATTTTTCAAATATGATTTGTCTTCAGATTACAATGATATACTTCTCAAGAAATTCTTGATATAACATTAAGGAGTGGGATTCCTTGAAGAAGTTTTATACTTCTGGTTAGATTTGAGTACGAAAATAGTACTACATTGTGGTTAAAATAGGAAGCACTACAAAAAAGAACTGTTTTGAAATCTTTCCTTTATATACATCTCAATTTTTTGGGCTAAGTCTTTATGCAAATGTTATTATGTTACTTACATTTATTTGTCATCTTTTTTTAGCTATTGATATTAAAGCATTTTTGTTTCTATTGATTTACTGAAATAAATAAAATTGACATTTTAAAATAAGCTCTTACCTGGAAGTGCGCGTACCCATCTTGTTTCTAAGGGCTGTAAAATGACATCGACAACAGTCACGGGAACTACTTTAAACATGTAGTCTATATCAGGTGCAATGTCGTCTATTTTCAAAACTGTATCGTTTGTCTAAAAAATATAACAAATGTAAAGTTTATTCGTGTCTAGTATACTACAATATATCTAGAAGTCGTTGGATAATGTTTAATGTCAATGCTAGTATCTAAAGCCCCTTTCACAATTGGCGCACGACCACTTTACACCACTTTGCGATCGAAATTTTTGAGCTTCACACGAGCTCTCGCATAAGTTGCACGAGCCCTCGCTTACGCTGCAAGAGCTCTCGCATTCGTTGCATACGTTTTACTGGTCGCATCAAGTCTCCTCTGAATAGTGGACATGCACACTATTCAGACGCGACCGAACGCGATCCAAATTATCGCAGTGCAGCGCACGAACATTAGTACGAACGTTTTACAACGTTGTGTGTACTCGCAAAAGTGATACACGATTTATAAAGATCGTAAGATAAATTATGCGTCTGTTTTGTTACTGTGAGACTGTTACTCAACGTGTCCCATGTAATCTTGCAACGTTATACTATCATTGCACGAATTATCAGCCTTAATATGCCATGCTTTGCTACTAGTATATATACCCTGTATAAGTATCTCTGTTTCAGAACAAAATTTACAATATACATTTATTGCATGATGGTGAGGGAAATACATGTACATGTATGAAGATTTATTCCCTCAAGAAAAATCATATTTCCCGAGGGTTTTGGCCGGGAAAAATTTGTTTTCTGGGGAATATATCTTCATATTCCCTGAACATTAATGCAATAAACGTTTTATTATACCAAGCAACATGTGATTACACAGAATACGTTAATTTCTAATAATAATTGACTTTTCAACAGTCGCAACTTTAACGTCGTGATAGTTTGATTTTCCATGCAACTATCTCACTTTTCTTTCATAAATCATAGATAGTTAAGTTGGTTCTGAGATATAAAGAGAATCATAATGATTTAATATTTTTGATTTAATCATATTTGTCTACATCGTATGCTCATATCGACTTTCTCATTCCTATGACATCGCCCTGTCTTTTGACTTTCTAGACCAATCAGATATAATAGAATAATCATTTTGAGGTATAATAATAGCTGCTGCATATCTGTATCTTCTTAGGCGGCATTTTTTCTCGCTTTCAACTATGTCTACTGAATATTGGCGCTGTATATACCCCCTCTGACTCGCACGATCATTCGTACCATGGAACGCATAATCGCACGTCCAATCACATTGGCGTGCGTTCAATCGTCCGATCACTTAGTCTCTCGTGCGTTCCTATATGTATTATCTTTCAACATTTGCTTTCATTGTACAACAGTCGCATACAAGATATATCGCAAGATTCAATGTGTTTACATCGCACAACACTCGCTTAGATCGTGCGAAATTCGTACGAATACTTTTTCACATGCGATTATTTTGGCAACAAATGACGATTTATATCTATTTTTTCGGTCGCACGAATATTTGGTCGCTTCTGCTCGTGCGCCAATTGTGAAAAGGGCTTATGATGATGGAGTGAAATGAAAACATTCTGCCTCGCTCATGGCATTGTACCTCTGTCGCGTGTAGTGTAGGCATTTAAAATTACCGCTTTGTTTCCACGTTCAGATTTATTTAAAAATCTTGAATAATTGATGTATCAATATTTGTAAAATTCCTTTTGGTGCCATTTTAGTTACCGTTTCATTCCTCTTACTTTGATCTAAACATTAATATTGCATACCCAATTTCTGTAAAGAGGGGTTTTACATATTTTGTAAATATGCATATATATACATGTACAGCATATACTTGCCTGTTTGTGTATAGAATTCTTTCTTTCGTTAATTACGTGGAATGCAATGAAATGTTTTAAGGAGGCTGGTGATCATCACATTAACCATCAAATTACCCTAACTCTTACATTTTAGAGGCAATTCTTTAGCTATGAACCATTGTTTTAATAACAAAATATTCCAGATATTTTAGTTTTGAATTTTTTTCCTCCATGAGCTGTATTTTTAAGGAGACAGGTATAATCTTAAGATGGTTACGAATTACCAGTCCTCCTGAATTTAAGTCATTGATTGAATGGGATCGACCGAATTTAACGTGTTAGGACCTCATCAAAAAGTCAGTAAATCTTCGGTTTTTATGACCTCTCTTGCTTTTGTAGCTTCCGGTAAATTATAGAACATAAAATGGCACTCATTAAAAACGAATCCATAGGCAAGAGAATGTAAAATAAGGATTGGTGTTTCGTACTATATCCGCAATAATTTAGAAAAACATAAAAAAGCTATTTTTTTTCCCTTTTTGTTGCTAATGATTTATTAAGGCATTTCTGATGTGTTACCAAACCGGGAAATCGGTTTTCAAGTTAAAGGCGAAATACAGACCTATATTTACCTTTCCAAATATATTACCTTATATGAACTTACAGACAAGCGAAAACGATCAATTCTGTGTGAACTTTTCATAACGTCACAATGATTACCACACGCGTTGATCATTTGACGTTTGGATTATTGTAAAATTAAAAACACAGTGATTTTAATGAATATGGACGCATTGCCTTTTACAAACGTAAATACGTGTTTAGTAATAAACATCAATATTAAAAAGTTCACTTGAACTTGGTTGGTACGTGATCAAATCTACTGAGAAACTAACACGTAACGAAACGAACCAAGTTCATGTCCGGTGAACATTAAACCTGCTGTTTATCTTTAAGTAAAGCTCGTGTCATGTTTTTGTTTTCCCCTTATGTCATTCGGAACATTTTGACAATAACATGCATATTGAAAATTACATAAGATTATCGGCATGCAATAAACTACACTATATGACATGTCGTCTTTAATTTCGATGCAAAATTAATTTCAATGCATAAAATTGCTTTGATAATTTTAAAGTAAATAATCAACAAAATAAGAAAAATATTCAATCGTGAGTATTAAAAGTGAGGAAAGAAATGTCATTGCATTTAACAACACAAATGGTTTCAAGGTCAAGGCAGTGAATAGTCCAATCTGCTTTCTGATTTTTAGAGGCAGTTGGCTGTTTAAACTGATACATAAGTTTAAAATTGAAGAGAAAAGGATTTCTGATGAAATATATAATAGCTCTGCTTTTTGATACCACTGCATAGCATATACATGTACACTGTATACATATACTAACTTACCGAGCAGACGAATTGCCAGTCCCTGTCTTCAAATTCCAGTTTCCTCCATACTGTATATGTAATAATTTCAGCATCTAATTTCCCATAATTCCATTTCAAAACGATGTTAAAAGTTCTGGATTTGTTTACTCTAGGAGGCTCATTATAAGCACACGTGTTGATAGACGGGCTGCCCAAGGTTGCTACAAGACATAATATGATACGCTATTTTTTTATATTACATATTCTTGATATAAACTTGATAATGTATTAACATTTTTAGCATTTTAGAATGTTTAATCATGTTATTTATATTAATAAACACTTAACATAGTGAAGCGTAGTACTTTAAGTAGGGTCCTTTAAAATTATATCAATATAGTAAAAAAAAACATTATGACAGTGTATCATTTCATATTATTGGTTTTTGGATAAAGAATGACAAGCAATCTTTGTAATTAGCAAATACATACAATTTTGCTATTTTGTAAAGCGATTACTACATTTTTTTAAGTATTATTAGTATATTTTTGGCATATCATCATATTGTTCTTTTATCTTATTTTGGGAGAGAGAGAGGGGGAGAGAGAGAAGAGTGTGAAGTTTTCTCGTCTTACACACCTGTTGATAAAACCCGTTGACTGGATAGTTCAGATAGAGACAGCAAACAACTAGATAAGCAATCCTGTTGATTGATTTCCTTCAAAAAATAGAAAATAAACAATGACAGTAAAAACCACAGATTTCGACATCTTCATTAGCTTATTTCTATATGCAACAAAATATCAACGTTATCATAGAACAGCATTTCATTTGATTTATATGTGGTACCTTAGAATTGCCCATTACTACAGTACTGTTTTTGCTAGTAACATTTTTGCAATAAATTAAGCTTTCCTTTATCAATCATTCTTCTGAGCATGTTCTTTATAGCAACAACAATGACTGAAAAGTGTTCGGTTAAATTGTAAGTATTTAATTTTTAATCCTATGAAAATGACAGTTATATACATGTATATACACAATGGTAGAGAGCAAATTTAATTTTTTCCACAATCAGATATACGTGTGTAAGTAAATGATAACCTACAGCTAGTTTTTAATCATAATTGGAACAATAGGATAGGTGGTAAAAAAAACCTCAAATATCAGACTATGTTTAATAATTATATATAATATAATTAATTCTTTTATAATAAGCACTTGCACAGAACACGCTTCATCATTGCTTATTTAAATGAAAACTTAGGAATATTTATAAGTCCTTGCTGTACATGTACATCAATGATTGATTTTTTTCTCTTTCAAAGCATCATTAAACTACCTTGAAATATAGAAAAAAATGGCACAGGACCAAGACTTCGAACACGATGGTAAATGTTTTTATCTCTTTTTCCCTTAAGATATGCTATAAGTACGAGCATAGAAAATGGGTGTTTGCGGTTTTTATGATTTCAATGACAAAGATGTACTTTTTTCTTATTTTGAATGTTATAAATTTGTTCTGTATTCAAATGCAGTTGTCATGATGTAGGATTTTATCATTTGTTTTTTTTTTCAGCGGTCATTGTCCCCTGTCGTAATTGGGGAAAAGAACTCAATTTGACTTGAATTCGTGTGGGGTCAACTCAGGCTATTAACATATTTTGTTGTCATATAACAAATGTTTGTCTAGAAAATTCTTCATACATAACACATTAACATTTGAAAGGAAAAACTAAAATGGTACAGATTAATTCTGTTTAATTCATTTTACAGACATAAAATGACAATTATAAACAACCAAAAACGATAGATAAATTTATGACCTGTTATAGTTAAATACCTCGTTTTCATTAAGTGTAAAAAGGTTGCCTATTATTTAAACTTGTTTTTTTTTCTTTACATGTATAAAAACCGTATTTAATTCCCACTGGGACACAAAACATTGCATCAATGATTTAGAAAAAAGTTAAATAACTTGGTCCACAGCTGTGACACTTGTCTAAGACTGGCGGTAGGTCGCCGACGATGCTTTGTTATTCAAACTCTTTTCGCGTGGTTGTATGTGGTTTTGTTTTCTATGTGGTAGACCAGATACAAACATCATTATTTTATTTCATGTCGTGTCTGTAGATACTTTTTCTCCAAGGCGGTCTTATTAAATGGTTGTTTATTATATCAAGACGTTGAAAAACAGTCGGAAAGTTCATAAATAAGACTTAGTACAAAAAAAACAAAATAATTTGGACATAATGCCAACCTTCACACACTTCATAAATGGATGACATAAATTTTTGCTTCCTTTTGCAGTCTCTTGATAAAGATAAGTTTAATATTCATCTCTCTCTCTCTCTCTCTCTCTCTCTCTCTCTCTCTCTCTCTCTCTGATTTTAACATTCAATGTCATAAATTTCAATTTCGGGATATATACAGAAAATATGCATAAAATGGTTATATTTATGTAACGTATTCGTATTTGCACAAAGCATGTCATAAATTAATTACAGGTGTGTGAAAATGGTTCAACCACAAATTCCTTCGGGCATATTTCATTGTGCAGCTTTCTTGTTAACTATCCGCAGGGATGATTGATGAACTCGTTATTAAGTGTATGGATTATATTTCAACATTTTCAACACGTGGACTTGAATATTTTATCGATACTTCTGACAGAGAAAACATTAATGATTGAACAATTTATACAAGCATAAATATAAGCATAAATACATATAATGGATGATGATTTCCTATTAAATGTTTGTTTAGCTTTCATTTTCGACCGAAAAATGTTAAACTAATTTTTGCACTTATAACTTACTAATATTTGTTGACTATTCTAGGAAGATCCTCATAAAGTTTGATATAAATCGGGTTTCTTAGTCTTATGAAATTTTATATTTGTTCTTACGTATTATCAAAAATATTTTTTTTCACAACAAAGTCAGAAAAAAAAATCCAATTCAATATCATAAAATATAAATATAGAGGTCTATGGCACGATACTTGTACTGTAAAAAATCAAATATAACAAAATCAGTGGTTTTCCAATTTGGATTTAGTGGTAGAGCAACTACATGTATATGCATTGCAAATCACTTTAGCATAGAGGGATGATTTATTCACGCAATTGACGGTTAATGACATTTATTTTCTTTACCATTTCAAACACTATGATGAAAAACCCAAAAACATTTCTTAATATCAGCTGAACTGTTAACATTTAATTTACAACAACTTAAATCTTATTTCCTATGCATTTTAAAGGGACCTTACATTGTTTTACTTTGATATGATGAAAAGAAGCAGAGATAGAGAGAGAATAAATGAATTGTTACATAAATTTAGAAAGTTATATATATTTTGATATGCTATAGTCATGATAGCCATATACATGTACCATGGTCTCTTGTTATGATGTATAAGCTAATTATTTTATACTTCTTGCAATCACAGTTATTTTGCACTTTATTTCGAATTACATATAAAATAAAAACAGAAATCGGAGTTTGTTTGTTTGTTTTTTAAAAGAAATACAAGTTTCTGGTTTACCTTAATAGCGCATCTAGCTTTGCATTGCTCGGCCAATATGGTTGGTGTGTACTCTGTAGTTTTGGCGATGACTTCTTCCCACCACAACAGCATCAGCAAGATCGGGAATTCACGCGTTATTCCTGTTTTTCTCATTCTCGTCCAGTTTTCTACAACAGGTAGTATTAACAGTGGTTTCTGATAAAAGGAAAAAAAAAATAAAATGGTCTCCTTTAAACACGAGTAAAGCTGACGAAGATTTAAAAGACTCTACTTTTATATTGTTTATTTCATCTTTTCAATACACCAAAAAAAATGACATGATTAAATGCAGTTTTTAGGATAACATTAAAAAGATACCATTCTGAACCTTACAGATTCTATCAGTCATCTTGATGTATGAACTAAAACTAGCATCCAAAGATCATGATTATTTTTTTAAAATCCTGGTCTTGGGTTTAATATTTGTATATTGATTTGTCCTCCTAGGCCTATGACGTTATCTAGAAAATGGAATCCTTGAGACGAGATGGTCATACCGATAGTGCGTAGCATATATCCACCTACATGTTGCAGGTTTAGGAAACTAAATGAACTTGGAGCTAAACTACTACCAGCGCAAAACAGAAAAAAATGATCACAGAAAATTGCAGACCTTGTGAATTACCAATCTAAAATCATTACAAGAAATCATTGAAATATCAGGGTTTATTTCCGATTGTAAATGATTGAATAAACCTGTGCTATCAGTAAATTGAACATTTATATATGTTGTTGATAAATACTAGCACAACCCTGATCTAAATATGATTGATATGTAAATGGTGTGATTATGAACATCGTTAGAGGTAAAATGAAGCAATAAAAGTTGAGATATTTATATTTGTTCTGTATATCATTTGAATTGTTCTCAATACAAGTCCCCAACGGGCTTACATTAATGTGGTTATAAAAACAAACCCTCTTTCGTAACGAAAAAATTGAATTTTTTTTCCTTTTTTTTTCTTTGAGATAACAATAGAAATCTAAAAATCACAATATTATTTTTATCAATACTGGTCCACTGAAATTGCGTACTAATTCTTTTCATTTTTGATCTTGTACGACTATGTCACATCTCTTAACTGTTAAGTACAAAAAATTAGAACTTCTCAGCGCTTATGACAATAAAAAATAAAATAGCAGTATTTTTGGGTTATCTGATGTAGTGCCATCCTGCTTTCGACTAATATGAATGCACTAAGGTTGACAATTAAAGACTGCTATTTGCTACGATTATGTAACCTTTACAGTTGTTATGCACAAAGGAAAGTTCGACCAATAGTTAATGCAAAAAAACCCCCAAAAAACTAAAGTATACTTCAGGCCTTAGTTTGGGATTTGTTTGATATAGCAACATTAAATAGATGCCTTTATGACTTTCATATCTAAAAATGAAAATACAGAGGTTTTTTTATCCTTATTGAATTTCTTAGAAATTGCAGTCATGTAGTTCATGTAAAATGAGTTTACATAAGCAACATCCTTCACCAGTTGTTTTTATTTTCAAAATTGGAATACAAATAAAACGTTAAATACAATCCCACGACTTGACATGTTCATGACTAATCGTGTCCAAAAAAAAAACCTTTGTGACAGTATATAATGAAAATAAGAACAATATTTTCTATAATTACTTTTCGTCTACATTCTGTTAAGACTTACCATTGAAAAGAAGAAAAGCCTTCGGCATTACACTTCTTACCACAGCTCCCTATCCAAGACTATGTCTTGCACTAATGATGCTTTAGAACAATAAACAAAATTCCAGGTTGTGTTTTCTAATTGTTTTGTAAGGTCATTTCCTTGTAGCATTTGTTATGAAATTTGAAGAAGATTTTTTTTTCAATGACATAGATTTATGTCGTCTTAGTTTTAATAAAAACAGAAACTAGTTATGTCAGTTTTTTACATAGTAGCATTTGTCAAAGTAGTGGTGTTATATTGCCTAGACTAGGCTATGAAATAGACTTATCCTAATTAGTTTCCACCAAGAGACTGCGTCCGTTTATTTATAACGAGACAAGGCTAATTAAAATTCTCCATAGCTTTGTTAATTGTTCTACTTACCTGAAAAATGTTCAGCGAATGAGTCTAGGATTGATAGTAAACTGGCCCCTAATGTGTATGTATCTTAGTTTATTGATTGACAATAAATAATACAATACTAGAAAGCTAAGGGAAAACTAGTTCTCTCTCTCTCTCTCTCTCTCTCTCTCTCTCTCTCTCTCTCTCTCTCTCATTGTTTCAATGCCCTTCTCATATCAGTTCATAAAAATAACAATAACAAATACAGACTTGGATTATGTAGATGAAATTTAAAAAAATGAATTTTTAAACAAAATTGTAAATATTGTGTTGGTGGGCCAATAAAATGTCATTTTGTCATGCTCTTCAGATCGGGCTTTACCAATCTCTCTGTTCTTTGATTTATTTATATTCATGTATGGAAAAATATACATCAAATGGCAATGAAAAAGAAACTAGGTTGTAAATTCCACCAAACTATGAATTTATATGTGGCAATATTAAGTTATTTTAGTTCATTGAATCCTGTTCATTATTCAAAGGTGAAAAACAGAACCAAAAGAAAACGAAAATGAAGGATATGTTAAATGAGAAAACTGGTGATATGTCGGTGTATTCATCTTGTATACTGGGGTAGGGTGTGTTTTGTTATATTAATTGAAATTCGTTTGTAGCATATTGGACGAAATTTAGCCAATCAGTCAACTGGGCATATATATATATAAATGAAAAGCAGAACTATGCCTTTAGTATCTTCCAGCCACCTTTCAGTTGACAAAATGGCAAAGCTTCATCCTGTGACAATCGTTCTAATAAGGGATACGAACGTTGTTAATTTTCATTAAATTGAATCATATCAATGTTTAAGTTTGTCTCCAAATGGTTGCTTATGCATGTACCCTTTAAGTTAAGCATAACAATTAATTGACGATGTAATTGAAATGATAAAAAAAAAAAACAAATAAGGTCCAACAGCATTTTTATTTTTAAACTCCTTACAAATAAACTTTATTCTTTAGCTCCATGGGCAAAACACTTGTTTCAACATTCCAAACATAGAATTTTTCATCAAAACATGTTACATACAAAATTCAAGAACATCGCTTTATTGCAGATTTTTATCTGAGTACATTTGGTTGAAAAAAACGAGCGAGGTATTTAATTCACATCCCTTGTTGTTACCATTGAGATTCTCTATTATTTTTTCTGTAATTTAAAAAATCAATCTGCCATCAGCAATTCGTAATTGACTAACTCTGTGTTTCAAATAAATTTTATGGGTTATGAACTAATTTTTTTTCCGGAATGAACAAGATGCTTATCAAAACAATGTCCTCTTTGTGGAATGATTCTGACGCAAATAGAAAAATTGTTAAGTAACTATTGCATTTGGTAATGACATTGTCTGAGTTTCATACGTTATCAGATACAAAAGGAGACGAGGTGATCTAATTTATATTCAATGATATTCTTCTCTTGTAAAGAAAAATGTTATTTCATTGATATTATTTTTCCCTTGTCAAATAATTTCTAAATTGAATTGAATATGTTTACTGCTAAAGCAGACATTTTTTATTTGTTCTTGATTGAAATAACATTTCAGAAAAATTTGTACAACATTTTTATACACCATACACATGCTACTTTTTATGTTTTTCTATTTTGTTTTATTTTCAAACACTGTTACCTCATGACTTTGCAGTTTTATTCATGCATTTTCTATTTGTTAAGTAGTGTTTTCATTTAACAATGTATGAAATACATTAGGATAATGAATCATTTTTTCTTTACTCTTATGTTTCAGCTTTAAAAGAGAATCAAATATAATTTTCTCATTTTAAACCTCCAGTAATGTGCAATAACACAATTTAATTATACATTTTTTATCTTTATCTTCTTTAACGTCTTAAAGCTTCATTGATTGATGTTTATTATATTTCTATCAATACTATTTCACTTTATTCAAACTTAAATTTGTTAAATATTATAAAGGCATTTTGCAAATTTCATTTCTTATACATATATCATTAAAAGTAAAAATAATCTTAGTTGTTTAAGAACTGTTCATCTACCCCTTCTGTCCGCGTGACAGATGAGAAAGTAGAAAAAGAAATTAACTTTTACAAGAATCTTAATCACATTGATTTCAGATTATCTCTAGATCGAGTCTCGAGTCAAAACAAATTCGAAGGCAGATAATGTAGTGAACGGCAAACACTGCGAAGTTAATTGCACCGTGAAACATGACCTTGTAATATCCATGTTCATGTTAATGCGCATGTATCTGAAAGTATCTCTTATACCAAAACAAAATGCAAACCTTCATATTTCAATCATTTTGTGGACAATTTTCTTTAAATATGTTCAATCTTGGACCTTCAGTAAGGCCCGATGTTATGATATAAATCAGTTTCTTGGCTAATTACTATCCTTACAAACATAAATACATGTAATAACTGTTGAAAGATTAATTGTCGTCATGTTGTAAAACAAAATAAAAATGATTTATGACTAAACCAAGCGCCGTTGTCAAATCATTTAAGCATGTTCTGTGCATGTTCTTAATGAGACCATTGTTTATTTATGTACCTTTGAATATTTAATGTAACATGAAAAATGGGTAATTAAACTTATAAACGTCACAATCTCAAAAACGAGAGCAGGAATTTTATTGATAATGTTTTGTCAACTGTGTTTGCAAAATGTGTTTTTTTATGGTTATAATTTCTACTTTGAAGAAATGAATGTTTTTAAAGCAAATCAACATTTTTGTCGTCTTTGTTTTAAGGTATATTTCATAACAAGGTTAGTTACATAAACTGCACATTCTATCACCTAAATTGACAAAATATTGTTAATTTGTACTCTGCAGACTCAGCAAACTATGAGTAAAAAATCCGCCACTATCTTAAACGGATCTACATATGCAATTAGGTCCTTCAGGTAGTTTATATATATAACAACATTAGTCCATAATTCCTTACGTGTCCATCAAATTGTATGTATTGGATTACTATTTTACTCTAAGGCTAGGAATCTTGTAATTCTCTCAGTATTTTCCATTGAAAGCTATATCGTGGTACAAAAAAAGTTGTGATTAGAGTTAACCTCTGCTTAGTCATGTGTGCCAAGTTTTCAATTCCCTAGGCATATTGAAAATACATTTTGTCTATCTTGAAAGTACATGTAGAGACATCTGGATTAATGTTCAGAATTTAATGCTTTTTTAGAGTGTAAAACGGATTTCCCTTCTACCCCGATTATCTCTTTTCTGATTTTTTTGTACGTAGTAAATTGCATGATATTGAAATGAGATTGAAGCTATCATCCCGTCCATAGATTCGTGTCACTCCGATGAGAGAAGGTAGATCCGGTTATATCAGAATGATTTAGCGTTTGCTTCTTTTTTAGTCCCCTACCGGTTTTCACCGGAGGGGACTATAGTTTTCTTCTGCGTCCGTCCGTCCGTCCATCCGTCTGTCTGTCTGTCTGTCCGTCCGTCTGTCTGTCCCACTTCAGTTTTCCACTGTTTTTTTCTTTATGCGTTGGGCGAATTATATGAAACTTGATGGGCAGCTTCAAAAAAACTTAAGAATCTCATACGAGAAACCCTACAAACGCATCTGTAAGAGGTTTCACTTATTATTTCTCATGCGAGTTTTCCTTTCCCTTGCAACAATCTCTCTTTACTTAATAATTCTTATAAAACAGGAGAAACATATGAACAAATCTAAATTCTCATTTATAAACAGGTTGCAAAAATGAAAAAAAAAGTCATTACTTACTTATACATTGAGTAAAGTCGATGTGATGTAGTAGGAATCTGACGTCACAATCACAATGTGTCTTTATGTAACATAGGTAACTCTAACAACTCTAACAAGAAGAATTTGGGGTAAAAATGTGAAGAATTTACATGTTTATTTGTCTGACAATAACTGCTATATAATGCGAGATAACAGTATAGTGTGGCTCAAAACATTAAATTTAGCTCCTTATCTTGTTTATTTTATTTAATGATTTTAACAGTTTTGAAATACTTCCGAGAGGGTATGTGCTATCGTAAAGTTTTCTCTTACAATAAAAAAATAATCTTAAGATTTTCTTGTGAAAAGGGCTACAGGATATTATGAAGCTATGGTGTAAACGAGAAACCACATAGATCTGACTCATTGCATTCGTATGGCTGTTATACAGATGTATGCCTTAATGTGAAATCATACGAGTCTAGCTCTGACAGCGTTAGGTTTACAGTATGGCTGTTATAAAGATGTTGTGTATGTCTTTATTGTATTGAGAAATGCCGTATATATTTTGCAATGGTAGAATCATTGTATTGATTTGGTATAAGTGTGTATGCTTGAGGTGATTAAAATGTTACATGTGTCTTGATATAATTAAACAGATTGTATATGTTTCACTGTGATAAACTAATTGCATATTTCAAGCTGAGAAAAAATATTTTGCAGTGATTAAAACATGTTTACGTTTCGACGTGACAACGATAATGTATAAGTAGCGAAATATGCAGATTTACAGAATTTAGACGTCTATCTTCGATAGGGTCTGTTTGTAATTGACACATTTTATTGTTGTTGCTATGAATTGCATGGAAATTCTTATGCTGTAAAAAGTGGTTAGCTTTAAAATATATATAATAAGTTGGTTAGATCTCATTTTCTAGCAGAAGTATCAGAAGCTTTCAAGAAAATGCGAATGAAATGGCTGTGCAAAAAACGTGTTTTTTTTTTAATTTTATATTTATTATATTACAATTGCTAGATTTTGCGTGATAAACGGCTTCAGACATCAGCTGCAACAGCGCTTAGCCCGATAGCCTTAGTTGCCCCCTTGTGGCTAGAAATCGTTCCATAATCTCAATAATTACAGACAGATTTAATTACTGTCTCCTAAAAGATGGGTCGTCTTATACCGTTTTTATTGATTTCCTATAAAACATCACAGAAAAACGAGTATAACAATACTTTGGTCATACGGAAAGCAAATTCACATTGTAAAGACAAACTATGTCATATGAAAGCATTTTTATTGTGTGTTTAAAAATATGGATATAAACTTTCTGGCCTTAACACATTTTAACAAGCTTTTCCTGATTTTAAACAGGTTTTTGTGGTTTCTGTATATCATGGAGTTAGTGTTCTTTTTAATATTCACATTTTTTGTTCAACCGCTGAGCGGCTTCAGACATCCTGGCACAAGACAAACAAGCGTTCCTTCCAATTGAAAATAAAACCTGTCCTTCATATAAGATTAAAAAATGACTTATCATCATTAAAACCGTTCATTCTGTTTTTAATTCTCATCAAGAGAATCTAGCAGGAAAAGGGTGTTCAATTTCTCAATGAAATTGACAGATTTGGTACTTTTCTAGTTTTATTGGCCGAAGGTTGACTTATTATTTGATTGGAAAAACCTAAATTTTAATGCAACCCTTTATTAGGGAACGGTGAAGGAGGTGTGACTCTCTATTTTTAGATTCTATTTTTTTTATAGAAACGATGTAAAATTAGTAAAGGAGTGAGTTAAACTATTTTTAAAATATGATTTGTTAATTTTAAGCATTATTTCGAAACTAGAACTGGCACTGGAGAGGAATCAAAATAATACAATATAAGATGACATATTCAGGAGGCCCACTTTAGATTTCATTGCGCATGTTTCTGCGCATTCTAGTAAAAACAATAAATATTTACCTTTTAGCAAACCATTGTTTCGATATCATTTACATATATTAAAATGACCACGATAAACAAAATACAGATAAAAATATTTAGAACAATTTAAGAAAATTTTATTTTTAAACGATTTTTCCGTTGTTCAGTAGGTGAGTATTTTCATTATGCTTTTATGATGTTACCATAAAATGAAGTTTCATAGGAGTACGTTACAAAATAACATAAAAAATGTAACGAGTGTACGCCTTTGAAATTTTACACACAGAATAATGCTATCGTCGTGGTTATTTTCTTCATTTTTTTAATGAATTCATTGTACCGATATACATTTGTAAGATAATACCAAAACTGTAACAAAAGTTGGTGTATTTTTAATATTTTGTGATGACCCCCACAAAAAACCAGACGTTAGAGTGTAATATTTTCATAGATTTTTTTTTAATTTTGTGATGACGCCCACTAAAAACCAGACGTTAGAGTGTAATATTTTTATAGAATTTTTTTTTTATATTTTGTGATGATCTCCACTAAACACCTGTCGTTATAGTGTAATATTTTCACAGATTTTTTTTAATAAATTTGTATCTCTTTCTTTGCGGAAACACAACTTTTTACAGACAGTCTGTTTTGTAATAATTGTGGAACGTCAGCAATACTTAATATAGGACCATTGATCTTTAACACAACACCATGCATCTATGCGACACTGATTAATAAGTATCGCTAACAAATCATCATAAAACAATTTTCATCTCTTACTGACTCGCCTTTGTGATAATGAGAGCCCTAGTCTTAATAAAGAGAGCTCAATAATCGTGACCGTTTTTAGACTTTATTAATCTCCTTAAGAAAAATAACTTTTTATAAAGATATAGGGTACCATTCAAATTATAAGGTTAAGCTAAACAAAATCTATTTTCTTAACCCCAAAATAGTTTATGAATAAAATGATTAGTTTTTGCACCCAGTCTCTTTATGGTTTTTTTCAGCAATATAGCGGGAGGCATCGATCCTCGCGTGATATTGTTCGAATTTCAAAGTAGAAGAAACCGATTTTTCCTTTTGACTAAAGAAACAGATGACACGTGCAGAGTTTGAAGTATACATTAGATTATTGGCTAAAATTCCTATTGGAATGAGAATAAAAGGCTGAAAAAGCAATGTTCAAAAGACAACTAGAAAATAAACGTTGTATTACGTATGCTGAAAGCTAAACCAGTACGTGTGGAATAAAGTAACAACTGCCTGTTGGCGGTTAAGTTGACAGGCAAAAAATTGAACTAACACATTTAATTGCCTACTAGGGTTTTCTATGCATATCGGTAAAGTTAATGTCAACATACCGCAAGAAAATCAATGTTTTCAATTTCTTCTTTACAATTCATTTGTCAATGGAAGATGATTTTTTCCATTCTTATGTCGCCTTTAGTCGCGATTGTCTATTATATCAAATAACATCTATATGAATTTGTCAGTGGCAGATTGTCGCTTCCTTTCTTATGCCACGCCACCTTCTGTTTAGTAGCAATTTCCTATTTTATCAGATTGGGTCCATATTGAGTAAGTTAATGACTTACCAAAAAATCGATTTTTAACATTAGTGGAAGAAACACAGATTGCTTACAACGAAAGTGTCTTATCGTTTCTAATCTATTAAGATTATTGTTATATTTTCTAATTTGGGGATTGATGGTCGACAACTTGTTCTTACCCTTGTTCGAAACTCGATGATGATCAGATTTGGACAACCTGAACACAACCAAGGTCGCGTATTAAATATATTAAATCTTTACAATATATATTTCCCAGTAAAACTATACACCTAAATCTAAAAAAATATATATATCAAATAACATAATCATATAATTAGGGGTGGAAATCTTAGATTGCGCGCTGAAATAGGAAAAAAAGAAAATTATTGAAGATAGGTCGCGTATGATCTTAAACGAATTTAGAATTGTAAAGGTGAATCAATGTTTTTAACTTTGATAAACAATGTATGTTCTCTACAAAATCTAAAAAAAAATGAAATTAAGGTAAAAGTTTGATATATTTGTATCTTATCAATCAATAGTTTTAATTTGCGCTAAACATCTGATCAAATTATTTCGTCTATTAAGCTAAAGCAACATACGCAATATTGAATGGCAGATATATATACCAGGTTATAACTAGATATTATAATAATGTTGCACTTAATTCTTAAAAACCCCATCAGATCCTGCTTAGAAAATAAACAGACGTATTGATAGAAGTATTTAGCTTGTAAATTCGTGATGAAACAAAAAAAAAAAAACATAAATATACTTACCCTATAAGTCGAGTTGGTCCTCGTTTGAAAATTCCGTTTGTTTTCTTCACAGGACGTTGCAGCAATTCGACGTTACCTGTAAAAAGTTATAATACCTGTAATCTGCATCTCATTTCACTGCATTTAGTAGACTATACGGATCCTTTATTCATGCTATACATACCTTTTGGAATGTTAAATGCGACGGCTTTTTCCTGTGCTAATCTTCAAATTGGACCATGTCTGCAGTTGCAGGAGAATTTGAATTTTTCATAACCATTTCCCGATTCCTTATGACCGACTTTCTAGATAAAATAAACTCAAAATTTACGGCGTTTCCATGATGAATCCCCTTGCATATAATCAACAACGATATTTGGTTTTTTCAAAATAACTTTCGCTAAGTCAATGAGGATTTGTCAGTTAGACATTTCTTTGCTATGCTTACAAGACACTGGCCATTTGTTTCATGAAGACCCTTTTCTCTCCTTAACTATCTCATATGGTAGCTATCATATTGATTTTCTTTTTATTCTGCTATGGAATGATGAAGGCTGGCTTGGCAATTGTTTTGAGAAATATATAAACCTATAAAAAGCTTAACTTAAATGGTTCATTAGTTCCTTTCAGAAAAATAGTTTTAATATTATTTATTAAAAAGAAAAACCAGTAAAACCATTATAAGTATTTTGTGTCCTGTATTTCTTATTAAAAAAAACCACGTATGTGTTTAAATAGTTTTCTAAAACGTTTTAGTTAGATGTTAATGTTTTGATAATCTCTCTTTCTTAAACTACCTAATTTCTTTAAAGAAAAGAATTTAGCTGTAGACAGGTACCCAGGATTATTATTTCTTTATTATAAAGGTTTTCAACCTTTTAAACGCAAACTTTATGAATACCATGCTTAAAACAGTAAATAGCAAAAACTTCCATATTAGTTTGTATTACGAAATACTTAAATAGACAAAAATGTTTAAAAAAAAATTAAAAAAAAATAAAATAACAAAATAATTTAGTTAAAGAGTGTGATATTTTTATTAAAGTTTTACACTGATATAATAAAAAACCAGTCCATGTGCAATAATTTTTACTCACCTACATTCACTAAAAAGGTAGATGTCAGTTCATGCTATATACACATCACATTTTATGTAATAATGCATAATATTTAGATTTAATTTCTATATATCAGTGAGAGGTTAAGAAAGGTAGGGACTTCACTTTATAATTAGAAATTACCTGGGCTTTAATGTCACTGATTTTACCACAAGAAATAATATATATCATACAGTTTTATTCGGTTGTGTTTGTGTATCCTCTAAGATTATTAAAACACGTTCAAATATACATCTTAATATAAAATATAATATATAAATTCCTTAAAATTATAAAACACGTTTCAAATATTCAAATAAACATCTATGTATAAAATATATAAATTTGCTTCGAAAAACATACTGTCTTCCATTAAGCGTTGCAAGTACAAATTCGTAATTATGTCTTAAAAGGTTCACTGTAGTTATTACAATCCTAATATATTAATATATAACATAGTTATTTAAGTTAGTACCTATCATTAAACTACAATTATCTTTGGCAAAGCAATAACTCGTTTGCAATACCAACAACCATTAGGACAAATGAGTACTGCTCCTGAGTGCTTTAATTACAGACATAATTAATCTAAATTTATGCTGGAACAAATTAAGATTTTCGGAAAACTGGTTGATATTTAATTATATACAAAACTGTTCTTAATTGTAATTTATGTGCGATGATATTCTGGACATATTAATTCTAATGTAGATACCTTAAAATGTATACGTTAACGTGTACAATATATAGTAGTCTATCAATACGGCCTTGGACAGGTTTTTAATGTGGCCTACAAAACCTAAATCCTACTGTTTTACTTGACGTGTACATGTTAAATCATGTATGTGGTTTTTAGACCCCTACTTTAGGATGTTACGCTAAAAAAAAGTGGAAATAGTTCCGAGAAACCTATATCGACGAACCATAATATAACCGTTGTCTTTTTATTATTAGCGATGTAGCTGAATATTTGTGACTTTTCATTAATCTTTTTTTAAACAAAAATTCGTGTCAAAAGACCCTGGACCAAAAATTCATATCGGGGTTGTATATATGGTGACAAATCTGATAAAAAAAAAGAATTTAGAATACATATGGTATGCTTTCTTATATTATCAGAACGAATCACATTAACTGAAAACATTACCTCCAGCTGCAAGCGCAGAGCTGGATGTCGTCATTATCAAAGCCATGAGAAAAGAGTTGTCTTTTTTTTTCAAATATAAACAGTAAGACAGAAACTGTTACAGAAGTGGGCTATGTAGCATGTGGGCCTTTGAGAACGAGTGATGTTCTTATTTCCGCCGCGTTGCTTTTTTTGGGGTCGAATAGATTTCCTGTCAGCTTTCACTGCACGCCAGCGAACGCCTGGATCGTTTGGACCATTTTATCCCAGATTGACACAGTTAATTTTGCGTATTGTTGATGTCTCGATAACGTGTCAATTTTTAATCATGAGTGCTCATCCTTAGCAAACCTTCTTATCATTTTAAGGCTTACTTGCTGGTACTAAGCAGTCATAAAGAGTATACATGTATAAAGTTTTTGGGAGTTGATTTTAATCAACTCTCCTATGCAGTTACTCAGACAAACCGAAAATGAAACAGTGTTTGGACCTCAGCGCAAATTATTGCTGCTGACAAGACTTAGTTCTTGAAAATAATTAATAAATTCGATGTAATGTATGCTAAAGCATTGTTTTTCAGGGAAACTTATTTATAAATACCTTGAAAATGGTCAGATTTTAAATGGTACGAACAATATAAAAAAAAAAATTGTAGTCGTATGTATTCCTACGCCAGAGTTCAATATAGTCTTGTTCAACTCGACGCTCGGCTGTCTCCGTAAATCCTTGTCGGAGATTTACGGTGTCAGCCGAGCGTTTGGTTGAAAGAGACTAGAGTTCAATATTGCTTGGATCCATACAATTTTCGTGAAATATTTCTATTACTGATACATAGTTTGATTAAATTAATTTTATCTTTAAATATTATTTAACATGATTCATATGGGGGTTTCTCGACATTCTTGTCGAAAAAGTCCAAAACTTCATATTATAAAAATGTGCGTAATTCAAATTAATATAGAAACTACATGTACTTGTCATGCAAAATAACATATCATTGATTTGAAAATAAATAAACATCGACAAAATCAACTCCCGTCAGTTCTTCAGTACTTTGATTAATGTTTGAAGTGAACTGGGTTGTTTGAGTGTAAACACTAGAAGAACAAATTAGCATTTGGTAACATCTGCCATTTGAACTGTATTTATTTTGATAAACACTGGTCAAGTATGTAACTTGCATGTAATATGTATGTAAGAGTGTGTTTTACCACATGTTTAGGCCAATTTGCGGTGAATGTCAGTCATGGTATATATTTTTGTTTTACACTGTGAGGACGCCACAATTAACCTTTACGCATTTTTATCAAAATGGCGTTCTCTGGGTATTTTGCATTAAAAATCCTATGAAATAAGGATGAACACATAAAACATTGATGAAAACCTGATAAAAAGAATTTATTGTGGTTTGTGTTGGTATGGTACATGTTTAGATTATTATCGGACTCGTTGAGGATTTTCTATCCCCTGGCCAAGGCTCGGGGAAAGGAAACACAAAAATCATTGAATAAAACGCATACTAGTATACCATCACAAACCATGAGAGGTCATATAGGCATGTATATGAAATGATATGTATGTCGATTTGTAAATATGTTTACGTCTGCTTTTCTATAAATCATATATTGTGATACATTTGATTGTTTACAGCAATAAGTCATGCAGTCTTTTATACCTTTGATGGCTTTTAGTTGATAAATGAATTAGGTCAATTCAATTTCTTTCTATTTGACTTGCTTAGTCTTTCGGATAGAATATAAAATTGCGTCAAATCCGGTAAAAAAAAAAGTGGGTGGATTTATTTCGACTGCAAAATGTAACATATATGAATTTTGCCCTGGTAAAATGTTTCTTTTTTAAATTACTTCCTTGTAAGTTTGAAAGTTTTATTTTCATTTATTTGTTATTTAATTATTCGAGAACATTCCTTGAAGGCAAAAGAAAGAATCATGTAGTTTGATATAAAAAAAAATTAGATAGGTTATGACAATCATTTTTCTTTGAATGTTAGGCAAAGAAATGAAAATTTGCATATTTCACCCGTTTTGCAATAATTTTACGCATTAGAGTGTACCTTACACATGATTGATGTAAGTATATTTCGACCTAATTATTATTTCACATTTTATAACTTCCAGTAAAAAGATTCATCAAAAAAATGTTGGACCTTTTTTTTTATAAGGAATAAGGACTCATACATTTAGTATTATGAGGTATCCAACAAATAAACGCTTAAGTTTAAAACCATCTTTGATTGTTTCATTCAATCAATTATCTAAACTCAAGAACAGAGTTAAAAGTTATGATTTACGAGTATTGTTGATCAGCATGTTTCACAGACGGAACAGCCCATTTTACATACTGTGGAATCATTTAAATTCGTGGGGGGCAATTTTCGTGGATTGTGAATTTTTTGTTCATTCAAGGGGATGTAATTTCGTGGATGCGTCAGTTACTGTTTCAGTAACAAAGATAACTCTTTCTAAAATTGTATTCGTTGGGGATTAAAATTCGTGGGAGAGGACTACCCACGAATACCACGAAAATTGAGTCACCAAATATTAATGATTCCACAGTATATGTGTATAGTGAACCATGGTTTTTACAACTACTTGTACAAGAAAGTCCGAGGTCAGTCCTTGCTAGTCCACAGAGTTCGTGCTTCCAAAGTATCTAGTACACAAATATCAACACCAAAAGTATACAAAGAAGATATACATGAACGTTAAAATTATTTATTGTAGCTACTTGAATTAAACTTGACAATTAATTTACTATATAATGTATTTAAGAACATTTTTTATATTGCTGGAATGCGAAGTTTTTGCACTCAGACGGGTCGTTATACTGGGCCGCCTATATTTCAGTCTTAATTCGTTGTCACTTTCTGTAAGACACCAAGTAGATGTTAATTTATTACTTAGAACATATTTAACTTTTAATCGCTAGACTGATTATTATTCAGACCCCTAGCTTTCGTGCATCCATTCAGTGGTTCTTTTTATAGTACCATAAATAGACAATCTAATATGGATACTAGCGCAGTTGGATTTACACAGCAAGACTGGTTAAAAATGTGTTAGGTATTTCTAAGTTCGTGATTTGTTTTTGTCTTTGCTTTTAATTTGTTGTGTTTCTGTCTTAAATGTTTGTTATTACACTAAGAGTCGATTTTGTAACGTATAGTCACAAATATAGTTTTACAATTACGCGGTTGGGATGCAGGACGGGGTTTGAGTATATGTGCAAAATAAAAACAAAATTGAGAATGTCAGTTATTTAATATCTTATTAAAAAATAGCTAAAAATAATATAAACATAAGTATGAAGGAATTATCATTCTTTGAATATTATGAGATGATCAAATTTGGTCGAGCGTGATAAAATTTATTATAAATCCCTTCCATTTTTTTAATTTAATCACCCCGACCTTAGTTAATTTGATCACTTCATAAAAACTCATAGACTGATTTTTAACTCCTTAAATAATTAAGGTTGGTAACTGTCTTACTCTGTTTAATATATATGTAACACTGTGCCGGATAATTATGCCAGTGCCGGGATGACATTTCTGCACCCGTCTAAGCTGCATGTATTATATAATTATACAATGTCATATATATACAATATGATTGACCTTTGCTTGAATAATTCATAACCGCCTTTGTTATTTACGTATCCCACCTGTCTGCTGGTGAGATATTAACTTTTGAAAAATAAATTCCTACAGGAAAACAGTTTTCCCATAGGAAAAACAAGTTTCATCTAGGATATTTAGAATTTCCTACCGGAATAAAAGAACTTCCTATAGTAATTCCAATCCCGATAGGATTTAAACAAAACTCCCACAGGATTTTAAAATCCGATAAAAACTCTTAATATTCTATTAAAAACCTACCTGTCTGAATCAAATAACTGCAGGAAGTACTTCTCTCCTCTAGAAAATATAATTCCTACAGGATTTTAAAAAAAGGATTTTCAATATTTCCTGTAGGAAATTTTTTCTCCTATGGGAATTATTGTTTTCCTATGGGATATCATTTTTTAAAAGGTAAACACCTCACCTGTCAGGTGAAACAATCCAAAATCTAAAGTGGTTATATACTCTCTAGACAATAGTCTATCATTTGGTATACATGGATTTTTACGAATCTGCATCTTAAGGGTGTTATTTACTCAGGGTTTGAGTTCTCAAATTCCGATTGTTATAAAGTTCAATGTAATGAGTAAAATTCGTTCTAAACACAAAAAGTATTTATGAAATGAATTATTATTGACAAAACATTCAATAGTTTTACTTTATTATGAAATTAAGCTCAAACAAAAATTGACTTTTAGTCAAACAGAGGAAATTCGGACTAAATTTTGCAGATTTTGTTTTCTGCTAAAAGTTTTTTGGCAGTAGTCTAATATTAAAAGTTAGGATTTTATATTTAAGTGTATGTAATTTTGCATATTTTCCGTTAGTTTTACCTCACTTATTCATAAAAATAATCGTATGACACGAATAATAAAAATATTGAAAAAAAGCTTAAAAACGATAAAAGACACCATATCTCAAAGTTTTGATCATTGACCTCATATAAATTTTATGCCAACAGAATAAGGTAAATAAAAGTAGTTCAATACCATAAATGTTTCTGTATTATCATCATTCAATTTTTTGTAAAATTGAATCAAAAATGGGAAGGGGTTTGAAAAATGATAGAGGAAATTCGGACTGAATTATTTTTAAAAAGTTATGCTGAAATCTTAATGTTGTGTACTTATTTAGTGCCACTACCATTCATAAAGTGTATCGTATTTTTAAAAGTGTTTAATTATTTGTAATATTTTTTTAATTAAGAAAATCTCAATCGTAGTGTAAAATTTTATGGGATTTTTCTTGATTTTTCAATAAATATTCAATGGCCATTAACTCAAAAAGTAGGTCATTGACCTACGTTTCTGAAAGTGAAAAATAACAATACAAGCAAAGGTCTATAACACACAATAGATGGTTTTTCATTATCATCAGTGGATTTTTTTTCATTCTGAGTAAACGTCATCCTTAAGTGGATGCAAAAATACCACCTTGGCACTGGCATAATTATCCGACACGGTGTTAAGGCCCTGTCACACCAAGCTGCGTCCCCACGGCGTGTTCACGGTGTTGTAAAATCCATGGAATTGCCGTTGAATCGCAAGGAAAATTCAGAAAAAATGTACAGTTTTATTTGAAAATTTTACAAGTGGAGATGTCACGGCGTCCTAACGGCGACCGAGGCGTTCTTACGGAGTTCCTACGGCGTGTAACTGCGTTCTACTTGGCGATTACCTGCACTCTCCCTGAGTCTCCACCGAGCGCTCATGACGTGCTAGGAGTTTTTACCGCGCGAACACGGCGTGCTCTGCGAATTGACTGCGTGCACAAGACGTTCTTTATTTCCTGGTAGGTTAATATTAATTTGTATAACTACTAAATAAATTATTAAAAAATTGTTTTGATTTCATGAAAAGGTACGTTGTAATTGAAACATAACTACTTCTTACCAATTTGTGATGGACTAGGACAAAACTCTTAGTCAAGAGAGGCCGATGAACGCAGCAACAGCTCTTTGGGGTCGCTGTGTGAACGCAGCCAAATGAAAAACAACTTCTTCAAACGCTGTGGATGCGCAGTGAGAGCTCAGTGAGATCCCAAAGGACTCCGTGAGGCCTCCGTGCAAGTGCAATTGACTTATCACTGCGTCTACACTGCGATTAGCTGCGTTCCATGAGCGCGCCGACGGAGCTCTCGTGGCGCTGTTGGAGATCTTTCGGCGCTGTCACGGAGACCTCACTACGCTTCTACGGCGTGTTTATCAGAACGCAGAGCCACGGCGTGTACTTTGTGCTTGTTCAAAGTGCGCGCCGTCGCATGGCGTTCTAAAATGTTCATGGCGATCCCACCGCGATGGACGAAGATACCGTTGCGATGTTACGGCGCTATAGGAGACTCTACTGCGTTTACCTTGAAGTTTTACATTATTTAAGGACGCAGTAGGATCGCCGTGAGGACGCAGCTCCGGCGTGACAGGGGTTTTATGTAGTTAAAAGAGGGCGATGCAAAAATAAACAATGCAAATAAAGTTTTATGTTTTATCGAGGACCAAAAGCTAGACTGTCTCTAAATATAAGTATATATAACAAGCATAAGCAATACACGTCCCCTACCGGTTTGTATTGTTTTATGAAAGCTTCGAAGCATACATCTATTTCAAAACTATTATAAACAAGATGTTATACTTGAATCAGAGATAAAAGAACAGAGGAAATTCAAACTATATGTTGATATAAAGAAATTAAATTTTAAAAATGGGTAAATTGATACTCTTAATTTTATCTCCTGTAATTTTGCTAAGTCCATTAAGTATTTGTTGGTAGAAATTTGTGAAAACAATGCAAAATATCATTTCTTACCGTCTTCTGTACCCCGAATCAACAGACCAACCCGATAACAAACCCGATTGTAATAATACAAAAAACCATGTCGATTAAATTTACAACACAATGCTTGACACTACTTTAAAGAATTTATTTGTTTGTTAGAAACAATAAAAGGAATGGTACAAGTAACGCATGATATTATTACTGACAAAATACTTTCCTCGTTCATTCAATACACACCGATCCCGATAACGAATCCTAACATTAAAAATTGGAATATAAAAAAGTAATTTCTCGAAAATATGTCAACTAGACGCTACAAAAGTGTAAACTTGATTTGTAGTTTGACATTTTGAAGCTGTTCAGCAAATTTTATATTATTCTTCAAACGCATAAAGAAAAAAAAAGTGTAGAAAACTGAAGTGGGATAGACGAAAGACGGACGGACGAACAGACGGACGCAGAGGAAAGCTATAGTCCCCTCCGGTGAGACCGGTAGGGGACTAATAAAGACACGCGATGAATAAGACGTTAGGGCCATCATATTTTTGTCTATAGTCTTCGAATATGAATCAACTTTCCCAGCTTCTCTGTCTTATCAACAAACGAAACATTTTTTTTTTGCGCTCCGTCGAAAGGCAAAAAAGTGCATGTAGTTGGGGTTTAATGGTGTTTTTTTTTTCATTTAAAAATTGTTTTATTCGTTCGTTCCCATGTCACATTTGAGAATTTACTCACGCATGATAAAGCAAGATGACAAACTTAGGAATTTGGATGGTGTGCGAATGTACATTTTCTAGAATTCTTTCCGAAATATTACTCTTAAAAAAGGTACAAATTTGAACATGGAAAAAGAAATAAACAAATTCTGATTAAGATAATTTTTAACTCATGACGAATTGTATTATTTTTGGTATAAATGTCATAGGTCAGATTAACATTCCAAAGCCACTTTGGGTTTTTTTTTTCGTTATTATTTCTTTAATATTTTTATTATTTTGTTTTTGGCCATCTACTTTTTGTTTAATTTACACATTGAAAGAAAATCAATTTTTAAGCCAACTAGTCCCGCCACTTTTTAAAGACATCATAATCTACGTTTATCAAAGGAAGATGTTAATTGAAATTGTTAAGCTTTTTCCCTAAAGTCATACTGCGCTATTTTGTTGAAAAATGGTTTCTTGGAAAGATATGGTAATTTTTTTAACACCGGTCCAAATAAAGTGGAAAAGTAAAATACTGGTAAAGATGGAGAGGGAGAAACATACACCTAAAACCGTTACGAGCAAAGAGGTTCCCTGAGAATTCATTGAAAAACAGTTAATTCTAAAAGGAATCTCCGTAATAACGCGGACCTGAGGGAGAGTGTTATAAATAATCAATTAGAATGATTTTCAAAAATATAACACCAGAGACAAATGTGAAGATGGAGGGGTAAAAAATTGTTAAAATCCAATACCCCACAAAAGACTACCAGCATACCTGAATAATCTGTGCTCAAACGTTTGGTCTTCGTGTCTTTAATTTCGCTTACATGTAGATAAAGTCAGAAGCGCCATTCTTCTCTACTAGGGGTGTATTCGATTGTTAACTCTAGAACTGGTCCAGTATGTATCCAACGTCTACATGCTATTTAGAAAGTAGACAATGGAGATCTACCGGAGATACTGCAGAGGACACTGCGGATAACTCTTGTAGCTCTCCTATGGACCATACTATTATTCAAACGTGTTGTCAAAATCTACATATTTTGGATAAAGTGAAAAGACCGTGTAAGTTATGGTAATCAAAGTCGTCTCTAATCAATGTTAACATTTGAACAGAGTGTTTGTAAAATGAAACAAATAGTCCTTTTAAAGGAATGATCAGCATTTGATATCATTGGTCAGCTTCATGTTAATGTTATAAGAAATCATTTCATGCAATAATCTTGATAATTGAAATTGGACTTATCGCATCAATTGTTTGATCATTGAAATTGTAATTTGTAGGCCTTAGTAGTGTACTTCTGATTAAATTTCTTTCGCATGTAAAGAAAAACGTAATTTGAATAGTTATGTAACTGCAAAAATGTTTTAATCTCAAGGCAAACGCATTAGAATAATGTTTTTAAGTAATCTACATGTAATTAAAGATGTACACGAAGCCGTGTCTGCATAGTAAATAAAGTGGTTCCAGGAGCATTTATTACTAGTATGCTTGCGCAAATAGTAAAATGTGCCGCATACTATACGGACACAACTGTGATCGGCCGCCGATTACTCAAAGTTTTTTTTTAATTATTTCTAAGGGCTAAATTCTTTTTTTAAGGACAGAGTCAACATAAAACACTGACTTCAAATCGTTTCCGCCCAGTCATAGAGAATTTAAGGTCAGAATCAAAAGTGATTCATAAATTATCTTGTACACATTTTTGTGAGATATTTGTTTTTATATAAAGTATTTTCATTTATATCATTTCTGCAGTATATACTTTTGAACATTTCTATCAAGCAGTCTATATGAATGAGAGTGTTGGATGTAAAGAAAAAAATATATTTTAAACACCGAGAACGTCATTATTTATCTTTTTTAATAGACGTATCAACAAGGACTTGTACAAGAATTTCAACTTTATATGTTAATATGTAGATTTTCATATGGTTTTAACTCAAATGCAAAACAGTTTTCTTTCTGATATATATGTCAGATGCTCTATTAGAGAAAAAAAATCCTAAAACATGAGTGGTTTAGACAATAAAGAAGCTCCCGGCAGGAAGCACTGCTTCACATTGCTTTGTGAAGAGGGATAACTTGCTGTTCATTTTCCATTACACGCAACCAATTTTTCTGTTGACATTTAATCATTTACATTTAATGTGTGTATGTATGTTCTGTTAAACCAATATTTACTATAGTATACATTTCATGTATTTTTAGAATAGAATCTCCAACGTAAAATTTGATCAATATTTTTAATATCTATTTATTAATATAAGTGCAATTCTTTAATATCCAGTACAGTTTGAATCAGATGACTAGATGATCTTAACATCTACATATTGTATGTTATTTATCCATTAATTTGTAGTTACTTTGTGGTTTCAAAAATGTAGATAAGAAAAATTATATATATACTTATTAATTTCCCCTTCTTAAAACTGTTTAATTAACAGAATGTTATCTGATTTCTCGGATAACCACACTGTGGGTTTCTGAATTCAAATCAGTACTTCCAAAAAGTTACAATTGTATAAAGTGACTTAAAGGTAATATATTATATTTTGAATACCAACGTCATATATGCTTTTGTCGCGAGTGGATCAATCAAATACTGATGGATTTTAATATATTTGTTGTTTAAATGAAATATTTTTTTTAATGTGTCTAGAATACCAAGTGTCCGGCAAAATTTTCATAGGAATTTCCAACCTATCTATTTCCACCAACAAATCAATATCGCCGCCTTTCCCAACAGCAAGCAACCATCTTTGTATTTTGAAGCAAAGCCCCAAGAGATTACCGGTATTTTGCAAAATAGCATACGTTTGTAACATATATGCTTTATTTTCAAATACTTTTTGATTTATTATTCTTTCTCAATTCGACTCTCTCTCTCTCTCTCTCTCTCTCTCTCTCTCTCTCTCTCTCTCTCTTTCTCTCTCTTTCTCTCTCTCTCTCTCTCTGAGAGAGAGAGAGAGAGATTTATATTCACACGAATAGAAGCTAACAGATATGACCGCGACACTGACATTGGATGAAGGCCGAGGATAAAAACAAATCTTAATAGTGCACGACCATCACGTCATGGTTCGATTCATTTTTATGTCCACTTTTAACTGAACTTCGTATTTTGTTTGTTTAATGGTTAACTCTATATACATGTAGGACCTTCTGTCACGGGAAAAGCCCCATTCCTGGGTAGTGGTGATTGATTACCCTGCTATCCGATCCTCTGGAGGAATGTTATCTTTGTTTTGAAGACCCTTCTGACACTCGTCTCCATTCCACCAGCATTGAAAGTACATTTTTTAAATGGGGTAAGCTACTTTCTCTTTTTTTCTTTTTTTTTTATTGATTAATTTGACAAAAAAACTTTAATGAACAAAAAAAAATCGAGAAATGAATGAGTATTCAAGAAGACAATCGTTTTAAATAAAATACGTGTAACTATATAGATGTACATAGTTATATGTATATAGTTGATTAATTCCATTTTACATTTTACATGAGGTGGTTGGGGGGGGGGGGGGGGGTCCCACTGGGGGATGCAATTGAGAAACTCAACAAATAATTCATTATTTACCAATCAAGTTTTCAATTTTTTGTTTTTATTCTGATAAACAGTTTGCTACTGAATATTTGATTTCAAAATACTTATACGTACCGTTATTTATCACTATCTGTTTCACACGTAAAGGCAAGCAGGGATTGCAAGTATTAGCTCTCAATAATATTTGCTATGCAAACATACATGTATATCCCTCCTTAATCAGTTCATCTAAGTACATGATTTGTTTGTGTTAAACATACACTTACTATCCACTGGTATATCAACCTTAAAGAACATAGCGACTAATTGTATCATTAATTTTCTTCAACTTTGCTTTTAACCTTATTTTTTTACTTTCGTTTTGTCATTGTCTTTCATTATTGTTTTAATTTTGTTTTAGTTTTTAGAAATGATGAATTTTGGTTTTATTACAATGCGGCCATACTCATACTAATTAAGAGGGCTCGATAATCGTGCCCATATATTATAGACTATATGAATCTCCTTTAGAAAAAGAGTTCTGCATAATGATAGTGAAAATATTAAAAATTTAAAGTTCAAATATTTTGAAATTTTCTCTACTTATTATTAGTATATGTTTTTAGAGCTCAAAAGTTTATTTTTAAAAATTTAAAGGTAGACCTTGCGGGTAACTTGTTGACCACCGAGCCTCGTTAAACTTTTGTCACCTCAAAAATGTCCCCCGGCGGTAACCAATACATACATTGTACATAAAAAATCACCGCGCATCAAAGTAAAAAAAAGATTGCCAGTGTTAAAACGTGAACAGTATTTTTATATGTATTAGAATTCAAATGAAAAACAAATTTTACTCCTTGTTTTATTACGTTTATTGGGCAGCTTTTTTTTTTTTATAGATAAATAGAATTGATTTATGAAAGACAACTTATATTATTTTTGTATTCATAATAATCGGAACCTGATAAAAGCTATATCTATGTATACAGGTAGAGGGTGGGGAAGGCCGGGAGAAGATAAATGATTTAACAGTATATGTACATGTAGCTTATCTTTGTCATTCATTTGCCTCATGATAACCGGCTCTCAAAAATATCAACACCAACAAAAATGACATATTTTCATTCTTAGGTGCTGCACATTTTTCTTTCACAAGAAAAGGTTATAACTCGGTACCGGAAGTCCTGAGAAAGTATGGCGGACCCTGCCATGGTGGCCAACCTCCAAGAGGATGTGGACGAGATATTGGAGCGCGTGCTCGTGGAATGTGGCGGTCTTGGGAAACTGCAATGGATTCTGATATTCGTCGTCATCGGGAGCAAGCTCGCTATCACGTGGAGCATGCTGATGATGACGTTCGCAGGTGCGACTCCAGATTGGTGGTGCGCATGGCAAAACCAAACTTCCGGTTTCAATGACAGTTACGTGGAATCTTTGAAAACGTGCAGTCCTCCAGCGAACTACTCGGTCGGAGACACGTGTATGTCGATTCGCTTCAGTGATGATAAGAACACGATTGTGAATGAGGTTGGTTAATTCCCTTTGTTTGAATTGCTGACCAGAAGTCAGCAGTTAAATGTAATAATATCATGTTTTAAGGTTGGGGATGCAAAATTGCATTTTTTTTAAAAGACATGATTTATAAGAGAATCGGTTGATTGTATGTGGTATATGTTCCGGAACATAACACATTTGACATGCTCACGTTTAATAACATAATCTCATACTCATAATACTATATGCCATTATTTATTTTTTAAGAAAAAAAAAAGAATCAAAATTATGCTGATTATCAATTCATAATTCGTATTGAATAACTAGTATAACGTTTTACAGTGGAACTTGATTTGTGACGAGGAATGGATCGCCTCCACCATCACTACCATCCAGATGGGAGGACTCCTGGCCAGCGGCTTCATAGCCGGGCAAATCGCAGACCTGATCGGCCGGAAACCGACCTTCTTCCTGTCCCTTCTCTTGCTGACTGTCAGTAACCTCGTCTGTGGTTTCGCCGTCTCGTGGCAGATGTTCGCCGCTGCTCGCTTCGTCATCGGCCTGGCTTGCGGGATGTACCTGACGGTGTTCTTTAACTTCGTGCTGGAGTTTATCCCCATCCGGTACCGGGCCATGATTATGGCTATCCCTGCATGGCCGGTGTTTGCTGCGCTGAATGGCCTGGTTTCGTGGTGGCTGAGAGATTGGCAATATCTTCACTATGCATCCGCTATAATCACCGTACCATTTTTATTTGGAGTTTTGTGAGGAATTTTCTAATTGTTTCACAAGAGATGTTGATCCCTTAGAATTATTTCACTGTGGTTTTCTTAAACTGCATCAATTATACAGTATTTTAGGCTGTATAGTAGAAGGATTGAACATTTTCCAGACATTCATTAAGTATAGAAAATAATAGAATAATGGTGAACGTGGCAAAAAGTATGTTTTAGGAACCTGTTGTAATGGTTCCTATATCGACTTTCTGAAATAACTGTTAAAGGTTTTTTTTTACAGTGTAGTTCCGGAGAGCTTTCGCTGGCTTGTGTCTCACTATAAGACGAAACAGGCGGAAGTGGTGATCGCTCGAATTGCTGCCGTCAACGGCAAAAAGAAACCGGACGTGACGAAACTTATTGAAATAACCCGGAAAGAGGAAGAAATGAAGCAAGACAAGAAATACTCCATTCTTGATATTTTCCGACATAAATCGCTGATGAAGCATTCATTCCTGTTATGGTTTATATGGTAAGTAGCTTTTTACAAGTGCTGTCTAATTCTCTCTCTCTCTCTCTCTCTCTCTCTCTCTCTCTCTCTCTCTCTCTCTCTGCTTTATATTTTTCTAACACTGTGCTCACAGTTTCAATCAAACTTCGCGGGGCAAATTATAAATTATTGATAACTGACTGAAATTGTTAATATGCCTGAAATTGCTGCGCCCTCCAATTGTCTCTAACAGTACTAGTATTTCTATTCCCACACAGGCTTGCCAGTGGCTACTCCTACTACGCAATATCGTTCGGGGTTGAAGAACTTTCGGGAGACCTCTACTTAAACATGTTCCTACTGAGTGCGGTCGAAATTCCGGCACAAGCTGTCACGTGGTTCTTCAATAATTGGTAAGTATTGTTTATAAAAAAAAAGTTGGACATTAGAAACTATATAATGCATCAGAGAAAGGAACACTGAGTTTAATTTAGTAATCGAAAGTGGCTACAAGTCTGTCTTAAAGCTATACACGCTATAATTTGCGTCAATTTTGAATAAAGGGGAAAATGTTTGTGTTTGATTACTAATAAAAGTTACCTTTATTCTGTTAATTATAATGCTCATTTCGATCACGTAACAAATATATCAAATATTAAACAATAAAAAATATTTATTTTCCTGCCAGGAAAGTAATGCCTCCTCGTGAATATCAATCTATCACGTGATAGCGACAGCTAAATTTAGCCTATCATACCAAAACTGGTGAAGGGTCAACATCTTCATAATTGTGATAGTTTCACAAAGGAAAGGATATTTTCAGTAAAGCATAGATTTGTCCGATATACGAGTGCAAACAAAAGAAAAAAATACAAGCCTGTGAGTAGATATGAATACTTCCTTTAAAAAAATGACGTAGACCTGTGTTTTTCCCCTGTGTGCTATTTATAGATCCTATAAGTGTTAATGCAGAATTAAGGGTATCGTGAATGACAAACGTATTTTACTCATTATACATGTATGTATTTCAAATTAACAACTGTTAAGCATATTAAAAATCAAGTTGGATATTTAATTAAGCAAACAATAACGACCACCTAGTTCTCCGCGGACATGCGCAATGAGGTCGGTTTGCTCTTCCTTCATCAATATTCATAAAAAGATATATTTTCCTGGCAGGAAAATAAACAATTAAAAATCTATATCTTTGTAACGAGATGGAATTCACCCTTGTAATTTACAGATTAAGGATAACTTTTATAAGTAGACAAACACATGCGTTTTCACTGTCATTCAAAATTGACGTAAATTATAGCGTGTATAGCTTTAATGATCAGCGTGTTAGAGTGTAAATAATAAATTCTACTCACAGAAAACAAACATTTTTGTAGTGTGTATCTTTATATTGATTCATAAACTATTCTTTTGTAAATGACAGTTCCACAGGCCGTAATTCTTTGTAAAAAAAAAAAAAAAAAAAAAACAACCCAGAAACGAATTTAATATTTTATGTTCTTAACATGAAAATTGGCTGATGTTTTTGTATTTACATAAAACATGCTTTTTCTTTTCATGTATGTCCTATGCAACTTTATGAATTTTCTCCTTATTAATTTTAAATGAATCCCTGTTATTACGTGAATTAAGTCTTTTTTTAAATTCCAAAAAAATCAAATCAATATGCCCGAGTGCATGCAGATGTAATTTTGTGATTGTAGTATTTTAATTCTGCGATTGTAGCATCGGAAGAAAGTGGACCTGCTGCTTGTTTTACATGATCGCTGCTCTGGGAGGTTTGGCCGTTGGGGTAGTGCAAGTTCTCAGTAAGTGAATGTACTGGTCAAAGATGTAACATTCATACTCATATTCATTTAATCCAAGATTTTTTTGGTGAAAATTTGGTTCAAAATGATAGTCTTGAATATGGTTTAAATTTGGTGGACAAAATGTGAACAAAATTTGACCAGAAGCATTCTTGTGTTATTTTTTAACAATCTTTATAAGATTATTATTTTTAATAGTATATTATCCTTGTAGGGTTGTCTTTCTTTATCACAGAGATGATATACCTTAAAAGTATCTCGATATCTTTAATGAACAAAAAGATATTTAATAAAACAAAGTATTTTATACCTTTTTTTTAAACAATCTCCTCTCAGATCCAGCAAACAGCTCGGTTATTATAAATGGATGCGCGATGGTGGCAAAACTGGGTGTGGCTGCGGCGTGGGCGGCGTTAATGACGTTTACAACGGAAACGTACCCAACGGTTGTCAGGTGACGTCATCATACGTGTGAATACTAATACAAATATAAAAATTCGTAAAAAAAATTATTTACTTTAAAAATGTCTTTCCTGTTTTTCTATTCTAGAAATATAGGATATGGGTGTGCCAATTCTATTTCCCGTGTTGGTGCTATGGTTGCCCCGCAAATTGTTCAATTAGTAAGATCTTTTTAACTATCTGATGTTCGTTTTCTATGCTTTGGAACTAGTACCTTTATAAGAACTATTTTTTTCATTTTTTTTATTATAGAGTAAATCTGTTTCCGGTTTAATGTACTTTCTATGCGGGACTTTGATGTTTTTGTCCTCCATATCTGCAGCGCTAGTTCCGGAAACAAAAGGAAAAGTCATGGAAAATCAGATCCGGAAGTCCGGAAAAGCGGACGTGTACAAACTTGAGAGTGGTAAAGAGATGTTTTAGATAGAGAAACAATTTCATCATTTTATGAAAACGTTATTTTTTGCGGGTTTTTTTTAATTTGACTGTAATAATACTGCAAGGAATTGATATAACTATTTTTTCTTCTAATTTTTAGGTTCAGTAAATGCAGAAAAAAAGATAACAATATAGCCCTTCAGATGAATCAACATATAAACAATGTTATCGTTAATTTGATCTGTGCATGTAAAAACATTTTAGACATGATTACCTCGTTCTAGCTTCAATGAAGCCTTTCTTAAAAGGTTTTCTTTTTATAAAGTAAGAGTTGAAAAATGGACTGTAGGTTTGTGAATTTATTTACTCAATGTTTTTTATAATACATATTATTCTGGATCAGAGTAATGAAAATAGAGTACAAAATAGCATATTGCTCCAATACAATTTGAGGTTTGTATCTGAAATCGTCAATTCTTATAAAGTCTCGAAAACATCAAATATCAACGAACTCAGTTTGAATATTCCTGTAACAAGTGAGCACAATTGTTGATTTAAGAGTTTGTGCGCGATTAAATGTAATTCACTTCGATGTTTCGACGACGGTCTCACTGTCAGCCACTATAACTGTCTCTTCCACGTGACCCGAGCCGATTAGATCCTCCAGCGCCTTGTCCTTGGTTTCAGCAATGCAGAAAATTGATAAACCGGAAATAAAGCTCACAGCGCCACAGGAAAAGTACAGGAAGCCCGGAAGGGTGGCGCTCTAATCAAAACAAAATTAATTTTGCCTTGGTGATTGTAAGAGGACAACTGTGTACTTTAGTCTTTGTTTCAGAACTAATCATAGTACGTTTCATTAATTATTTCGAGTATGATATTCTAGACTTTCTTTTAATAATCATAATTAAGATTGTAAGCGGGGATATTAGCTAATGTGTGATGTAAACTGCATGATTCCATACCAGACTTAGGGAAAGCGGGGCAAGAATTGGACCAATTCTGCACAGAGAAGATGCCAAACCATATCCGGTTGTCCTAAATAGCAGAAGAAAAACAAATTGTCCATGAATAGAAAATACACCGTAGTTTATTTATGAAGAAGGATAGATTTTCGCCTCTCCGCATCTTCGGAAGGGTGAACGATCCATCCTGGTCCAAATATAGAGGAGCAGAGTGGATTGTAAACCTTTGGCTAGCGAAAATGGCTAGTCGAGACAATTTTAAAGCTACATTATCTATTGAATAAAAGGAGCTCTGATAAAGGAAAATACTCGAAGTTTTTGTTTTACTAAATAAAAGTTAATAGCTTAAATAATTTGTTACATGTAACCCTCCGGCCTCTCTAAAGAGTTTGAAACAAAATACACACAAATTATAGGTTTTGAGGGTTTTTTGTTCAGATTTTAGAATCAATAAATAATAGGTCACCATATAAATAAAATTGAAAAAGCAACCAGCTGTTGCAATATATCTTTTTGAAAGTTTTATTCAAATGAATGTCATTTTTCAAAACTGAATTAATTTTAAAAAGAAATAATTTTTAGTGCAATTAAAAGTCATAATTAACTTAAACAGTAACACTTGTACCACTCTTACATTGCTTGCTTTGATTAATTCTCTTATTTTAGCATAGGAGGTTTTGAGAACCAAGCATAAAGGCTTGCATAGTGTAATCATTTTTCCATTTTTAAAGGATGAAAAAAATTGTAAGATCCTTTATCTGTTCACAAGCATAGATTTGGTTTTACCTGATGAAACATCATTCAAGGAAATGGATAATAAGTGAAAAATCATATTTACCGCATTAATTATGTTTAAAATAGGGGAATTCCTATATTCAGTCCAAGATCCGCTACTGAATTTTCATTGGCCGTCACAAAATAAAACCAATAAAAGTAGGTGAACATGGCGGACAAATTCAACTTGCGTTGTTGACATGCATGAAAAATATCCGACATATGGACTATTCCTGATATTTTTTTTATTAATCTATGCCATACACAACTACAATGTTTGGGTTCAGGTAAAAAAAATGTAAATGTTATTACCAGTATGTACGATTTGAGCCGAAATCGTTGCGGAGGTAAATCACTCCCGCACTTGTACCAATATGGAGATCCTATGGAGTTGTAGCCCCCCCCCCCCCCCCCCTATGAAGTTGTAGCCCCCCCCCCCCCCCGACCAAATTGGGAGAGGGCCACATAATTGCAGCTTGGTAACATTCGGTGGTGACGACATGAACTTTAGTACAGTAGCGTGGTGGTAACAAAACGAACCATGGCACAGTGTGGTAACACTCGGTGGTGACGACACGTACCTCAGTACAGTAGGGAAACAGTCGGTGGAGACGAAACGTACTGTAGTGCACTAGGGTAACACTCAGTGGTCACGACACCAACCTCAGTACAATAGGGTAACACTTTGTGGTGACGGCACCAACCTTAGTACAGTAGGGTAATACTCTGTTGTGACGTCACCAACCTTAGTACAGTAGGGTAAAAATCGGTGGTGACGACACCAACCTTAGTACAGTAGGGTAAAAATCGGTGGTGACGACACCAACCTTAGTACAGTAAGGTAATACATGGTGATGACGACACGTACCTTAGTACAGTAGGGTAACTCTCGGTGGTGATGATAAACACACACGACCACGCGAGGCCTCCGCCAATTTTTGTCAAGAAAGCAAAGCCATTGATGACTGAGCCTTGATTGGTAAATTCTGAAAAAGAAGAACAAGGAAAAAGTGTTACAAAGAACATTTAAAAATAGCTTTGTTGAATAATTACCGGTAAACGTCATACAATTGATTTTATAAAGATGGTTTTTGCAATTAAAATTTTAAATGGACAAGTGTATATAATAAATTTATCATTGTAAGGATAGGAACTCGATCCATAGAGCCGGATAACGTTTCGTTTGTTGGCGCCTGGCAACTCGACGTGATCCGACCCTTTGGATCAAATTACCGTTATACTGATAAATATTTATCGGTACATTATATATCAAAGGGTATCATACTCTTACTTATAAAATTTTGAATATGTGGATCGACTGAACAAAAAATTAACAAAAGATTGTGTACAATCAATATTGATGAAATTGTTTTACTTAACTTTTATTAATTTTATGTACATTATACCCCTTACCTAAGTTTTCAGTCACTCCAACGGCTACGGCCCCAGCAGTCGACAGCATGGTGAAGATAAAGTAGGACTTCCGGCGTCCAATTCTGAAAGGAACAAACGTTAACTTTTAAGACAATTAAAACTGATTCTGTGGGTGAATGGGGGTGGGGTATTTAACTGTACAGGTTGATGTAAAATTAATTTATTTACAATGCATCTTAAGTGCGTCTTTTTTTTTATTAAGGTAATTTTATAAGCCATCTCAGATTGAGGTTAACATTAATTATGATTTGAATAAACATATGTTACATTTACTTACTCGCCCCTTTAACGGACTAATATGTTGATTAAACAAAACATGTCGTGTGATGTAAATTTTCCTATTAATTAAAGTATTTAAACAAAACACATCACGTTGAATTGATATTCTGATTCGTCATATTTACAATACATAGTTCAATGTATACATGTAATTTCACTGTCTTTATTGATAATACATCAATGAAACATATACTTTGGAATCATTAGAATTCGTGTGGCTCCATTTTCATGGAATTCGTGGGTAGCCCTCGTCAACGAAAAGTACTTATAAAAGATGAAACAAAAACCAGACGCGTCCATGAAATTACATCTCCACGAATAAGCAAAAACCCACAATCCATGCATGAAAATTGGCCGCCAGGAAAGGAAATGATTACACAGCATATTTGACTATTATAAAATGAATACACTTGTAATAAGACGCTAAAAATCGTAGAAATTCGCTTCACGTACTTGTTCATGAAAAACCAGGACAGGAAAGCTCCCGGAAATTCTAACACGCTTAGAATAAACATGTTTAGGTACAAGCTCCCAGATAACTTGTCTACTCCAAAGGAAATTCCATAATAATTGTAGGCCATAGCTATCCTAAAACATAAAACATTACAGATTAATTTAATATCAACTGTTGTCTACTGTAATTAAATGAATTTGTTTATCAGGAAATCGTCGGTACGTGAGAAAGGTGGGGGTGGAGGTGGTATGCTATTTTGAATTTTGAACTTCTTTGAGGATTTGTTTTCTGTTCATTATGTCATCAAAAGCATCGGCAATTAGAAACATTGAGCACTAATGGTTCTTTTAGGTATCACCACCATTTTTTCAAACCATTTATTCAGGATTGATATTACTGTATGGAAAGAGCTAAATAAATAAAAAATGATTTGACTTGCATCACCGGCTACACTTTTGTTGTATCTCAAATGTACTGTCTGCCCATTAGACAAAAAATGCAATATTTAAAACATTTGGTTAACTTCTATTAAAACTGCATCAAATTAGGCCTAAAAAAAAGTTGTGTGTTGAGGGTAACCCGACCTAACCTACAAAAATGCCCCGATCCTACCATTTTTAGATGTCTGTTTTTATTCGATTGTGACTTTTATATTATTTCTATTTAAAAATCCGTTTTTAAATATTTAACAAACAAACATTCTTACGATTCATGCAGAAAAAAATATGATAAAATAAAAAGAAAATGCCCAACCTACCTAACCTAATTTTTTCATCAGTGTTACCCTTAACACACAATTTTTTTTTAGGCCTTATTTAGACATTGCTATTTTTATTTTTTACAGTTTATTGTATTTTTCTTTCCCATTCATCACATTTTCGATTAGCACTCGCCATACAGTGGATATCAAAGATTTTAACACGGATTAGAAGATTTACCAAGCAAATGAGACTACTGCAGCTCTCTTCAGCAAATAACCGTGTCTACAAATGTCAAGTACAGTGTACTTCCGGTCGACCGTGTGCGACTTTTGTAAAGCGACCTCTATTTCCTTTAGGTCAGGTGCCGCAACTCTGTTCAACTTTGCTATTTTCTCGATCACTTCCTTTGCTTTATCTATTTTCTTATGAGAAACCAGCCATCGGAAACTTTCTGGAATAAAGCTAAATCAAACAAAAAATATTAGAATAGAAATTTTGTAGAATATTTTTCTTAATTTCGTGAATTTAGCGTTCGAATCAACCTAAGAATATTGCCAGATTGTAAGCATGGAATAATTAAATTATTTATTGTACTTAATTGTATTGTTCGTAAACACCCCTTTAAGTACTATGTATAACACTGTACCGAATAATAATTCTTATATGTCAGTGCCAAGGTGGCATTTTTGCACCCACTTAAAGGGACTTGGACACGATTTGAGATCAAAAATTTTATTTTTATTTTTTATGTATAAAATGGTTTACTGGAGCATTTTAAATGATTGACCAAAATATTAAATGTTAAAGTCAAGTTACAAGCGAGATAAAGAGGTAAGAATTGATAGTGTTGTAAACAAAGCTCGAGTCTTATAGTTGTTTACAAAATATGTAATGTAGAATTTTACCATTTCTTAGACAAAATGACATGTAAAAAACAATTTAAACTAATTCAATATCTTCATAAATACTATTATCAACAAAAGAAAGATACATTTGATTGAAACTTATACCAATACAACACATATGTAAAAATGACTATATTCGAGCTTTGTTTACAAAACAAAGAATTATGAACACTGTATCTTGCTTATAACTTGATATTCGAGTTTCAAATTTTGACATAGTATTATAAACTTCTATATTTATCAGTATAAACATTGAAAATGGAAAAACAAAATTTGAAAATTTTCAGTCAAATCGTGTCCAAGTCCCTTTAAGATGCAGTTTCGTAAAAATCTATATATTCATGAATATGATAGACCATACAGGTCGATGCAAAAATGCCACCTTGACAATGGCATAATTATCCGGCACAGTGTTGTATGATAGATGATTTGGGTCATTTGGGAAGGATTATGTGATTGGCTGAAACATCTTTATATCGAACACAATACAGTGTAACCGATTATTATCAAACTAGTTTATACATGTATTAGCCTTCTCATAAATACTGAGTTTTTAGTTAAAATGTGTTGCAGTAAGTTCAAGTTAATAAAATATGCATAAGTTAAATTAAAGTGAAACCCCTCGCCGATGTGAAATGCTTTGGATAAACTAATTGAACAATGTTTCTTACATCCAGCAGGCCAAGAAAGGTAACCCAACGGCCCCTGTAAGCATTTGTAAATATCTCCAATCATGAAGTAACCATGACAAGAGCCCGTATGCAGCGGCACCGAGAGACCACGAGGGCACAGCTTGGATCATCGGTCGGTATTTTTGAGGGGTGAACTCAATGAGGTAAGTCAGGTAGGTCGCCAGATAAAGACCGCAAGAAAAGCCAATCAGGAACCGGAAGCCAGCGAACATCTGCCAAGAGCTTGAGAAAGCAGCGGCAAAGTTTGTGATGGAGTTCAATAGAATGGCTAGAAAGAGAATCAACCGCCTCCCGAATAAGTCTGCTAGCTGGCCCGATAGGTACCCACTGGTCAATAGTCCCACCATTTGTATACTGATAATGACACCAGGGACCCAGCTCTCACCACACACCAGACCCCACTGTAAAAAAAACATTCGACAATTATTTTTTTTAAACATGATTTAATGTTTGAAATGTTTTGAAATATCTGAAACTGCATTGAATTCAAAGCATATTCAGACGTTGTCCTTTTGACATACCGTTGCTTCGTCTAATTCAAATTTTGGAATAAGCTTGGCTTTGGTAAGAAAATTTGTTCAAAGCAAAACAACAAAAACATATAATATTAAAAAGAAGTTCTGTTAACTTTAGTATCTATTTAGTTTCATTGTTATTGTTATTATCATATGCATCATTTTTTTTATTCAATCCCAACAGAACATTATATTGCAACATTTTAAAGATAAGTCCTTTGCAGATTGAATTTTCGCTTTACCTCGCTTATAACGGTATTCATATCGGGATCGAAATACCTATCATCACAGGCGACGGAACCGTTTACACTACACACTTGATACGATGACGTCATTAACCACTCGCTGCCATTAAGAGAATCTGTGTTTTGATTTGCTAGAGAACTATTCCTGGATCCGCCGCACCACCAGTCGGGGGTCGCTCCTCCAAACATCATCATTAACACAGACCACGTGACCGGAACCTTACACACATTGATAAGCGCGATGAGGATGAACTGAAATCGGCCTAACCCTCCCGTTTCCTCTAGCACATTCTCCAAGAGATTGTTAACCTCGTTTGCCATTGCTGCCTAATTTGTAAACGATGAACACTTGCATCCAGAATTAGACGACTTAGAGAGAGTGGGGAGTTCTAACTTCTACCCTAGGATCATATTAGCATACGTTTGTGACAACGCAAGCAGTAGACAACATTATAAGTATATATGTATTCTCAAATAGTTATCCTGTTTAAAATGTATACGATTTATTTGCATTTGTTATATGATACCGACACTTTATTCATCCACAGCGTTGACATTATTCATTATCTTTATCCTGAGCGTGTTGTATTTAAACAATATAATGCTTTCTTTGGTGATTTTTTCGGGCTAGGTAGCGAGATTGCAGTTATGTAATTTTGTTTCTGCCATGATCGCTACCTTCATACCCCGCAGAGATCGCATTTTATTGATGATATTTACATCTTCATGTGATAGATCAATTGAGTTAGTCATGCATATTATGTAAAAGTAATTTCAGTGAATTATTGTTATTGTACATCCGTGCATTACATTAATGAAGAAATTGCAATGTTTTCATAGTCTGGCATCATCTTATTTAGTTCGTGCAGTCCGTGATTTTCTTACGTTGCTGTAGGTTTCGACCAGTCGATATACTGGTTAGAACTTGATAGACCCTGTCATTTATATTATAGCACTATGAATAACAATTACATTGTGTATCGGTTTGCTTCAGAAATATGGAAGAAAATACACAGTGAATGTAAATAAATACAATGTTTATACAGATGTGACATCTATCTATCGTTACTGCGATAGAAAAATTGGTTTGGGTTTTTATAGCAAATTAAATTTACAAAAAAAACAAACCACAATTATATTTGATTTACAAGGGGACAAACAATTTGTTGATTAATATCTGTATAGTACAATGTACATTATTGAAATTATATGGAAGTGACATGATTTTACGAGAACAAACGGGAAAAATTAATGAAACATACCGGTAATATATAAAGTAATTGTTCAAATGATTAATTTATTTGAAATATATTTGTCTTAAGTATCGTTTAGTAATTCAATGTGCAGATGATTTTATTAGCGGTTTTTAAATCGTACACTGCTGTCATGTTGTAAATTTTGAATTTACTAGGTGGGTGTAAATACAAATTTTACAACATGACATTTCTCTGAATCGCTGAGCACACTTTGTGTTTATAATTTTATAAGTCTCTCTCTTACATGTAAATCATTTAAGACGCTCTCTTTAATACCTTTTATAAGGTGACATTTAAGTAAGGTAGATAACAAATATTCAGATATTCTATACAGTGATAAGTTGACCAAATTTCAATACAAATCACACTTGAGAGGTGGACTCGCGCCGGTTGGGTGTGTGTGTGTGTGTGTGGGGGGGGGGGGGGGGGGGGGCTCTGCACTGCGAGAATAATCACTATTTCATGAGTAATATTCAACATGTCCATACGTCTCCATAGCCATAGCTTATAATCTAAATACAAAAGTCAACAGCTTCATTTGTTTGTACATGCATATACACTGATTTCCATTAAAACACTGATACACCTAGAGCAGTTCAAGATTTAAAGGTGAAAATAACGGTTTCAGATAACAAAACTCAGATAGAGGGATCGCTCTGACTAGGAAATATTTTATACCGTGCTTGTAACCTGACACAATATAAGGGAGGAAGGGGTGGGGGGTAAACATACATGTATACATTGGACTTTTTTTTTGGGGGGGGGGGGGGGGTAAACATACATGTACTCATTGGATCTTTGTCCAAATTGAAATTTGTTTTTGCATAAGACTCAAAAATAAATAATGAGACCAACATGTTTATTTAATGAGTAATGAAAAATCAAAATGGCGATTATTGACATTCGAACTTTATTTGACCCCTTGAAACGCATTTATAAAGCATTGTAAATACTAAAAAATACTAAAAATGAAACAAATTTAAAATATTCCTCTCAAGTGTAATAGTTCCTTTTTCAGGACTAACTTGAAAGCTCTTTTTGATATGTACTTTTGGATGTTTGACAAAGACTATTTTTTTTTTATTGCAAAGCGATCGGAAGCTATAGTCTGCTCCCAAGTTATTGCTTTGCTCACATTTTGACAATTTCAACGAAAAAATTCTAATTCTCAATTAAGTACAATTTAAATTGTTGAACAGATTTTTTTATCTTTCCTGATACGTCACCTGTTTTACTCTGGTCAAACTTTCACGAATGAATTAAAACATATTTCTTACGGAGATTTCTAATAGAATATGTTGGCATCTTTTCTCTCTTCAAACATACTGGGACACCTCGCATACATTTAACATCATTAGGGGTACTTTCATGCCGTTTGCCATGCAATATCCCCCATAGTTTTAATTTTAGACGCACATTGAAAACCATTAAGCTAAAGGGAACTTATACAAATTATATTGGGATTTTCTCATGCTACTGAAAGTTGTCGTTCCCTAAGGTTTTAATGAATAACCAGGAATTGTAAGAAAATAAATATCCTGTGTCAAAGTTATTATACTATTTCAAAAAAAACCCACGCATATAATTATTGGCATGCATATTGATAATAGTAGGAATGCACCATTTTATACATGTTCATTTAATTAACTTCGCGTGGTAAACGTCACCTGTATTTATTACATATGCAACAAAGAAAGAAATAATTTATGTAATTTACAGTACTAACTATTGTCTAATGAAAATAGAAATACTGAAATTCCGAATTGGCACATACCGCAAATGCTGTTAAGTGATAGATCAATACATATGCGCAGATCTAGACGGATATCGGGCCCGAACCCCGCCCCCTTCTTTAAAATGTCTATTTATCTATTTATTTATTGTTGAAAATTTGAATTTTTTATTTACGGTTTACCCTGTTGCGTTGTTCAAAAACGTCATGAAGTATTTGATAAGTTTACTAGCATCTTTGCAAGACTAGCTAGTTAGTCAGCTAGTCAAAGATCGCCTAAATTTGTTTACCTTGCAAAACAACGATAGCACTTATGAATGACATCATTTTATTTATTGCATAATATATACGTGACCTGTAGAGTGAACATCTGTAGTCGGGTGGCAATAGCTGTGCAGAGGAAGGTTTTAGTTTGTAAATACCGCTTGCGTCAATATATCATTATTTCTCCAGGAGGGTTGTTAATTTTCCTGGCTAGTCAAATTTAATCTTTTGATGCCTTTGTTTCAAATAAGAAATATCTTGCGCTTGTACTGTATGCGTTGGTGCGAAATATCTCCATCGATTTTTGCATTACGTGCATCAAGATCTTAAGCCATGTGCAATGGTGTTGAAATCTTTTGTACAAACAAAAATTATACAAAACAGATTAATCACGGAGAAAACTGTATCGTATTATATATCAGTCCATAGGTCTGCAAAATTTTGGGGATAAATTCCCGTATCCAGTATGAGGGATTTTGAAATTCTTTTTTTTTTAAATTTGATTCTTCAGATAATCTTTTATAATTCTAATCTTGCGGGTTTTGAGATATAAACGGGAAAATATCATACCTGTATATAAGACAACAAGGAAATCGAGAGAAAATAGTTTTAATTTTCAAAATTCACATTACACAGTTACACACACTATATTTTACATGTACATGTACTAAGCTATACAAGATATTAACATATGAATCATAAACTCGCTTCTTTCTCGATAATGTACTCTTATTGACCTATATCCTATATAACCCAAGGTTTACTGAATAATGTTTCGATCGCATAAGAACCGTTTTATTGAATGCTGAAAATGAATAATATATAAAACTTCCGCCAAAATCTGTGGACTGCGCATTTCGATTTTCAGAATGCATAAATTCGATTTACGCTGGTGGTGTTTTAAACATTTTTCATTATTGTTCACCTTAGATATAGATTTACGGTTGAATCAAGTACTTAGCAAATGATATCAAGATATGATCTTTTATGTATACGTATGACAAATGAGGACCATTTTATTGACCAATATACTCCACTATCCAGATTTTGCTGGACAGTGTCCCCACCCACAGGCTCTGGTTCTCATCCACATCGAGGCCCCAGGGTGAGTACAGACCGTCCTCCACCGTGAGTATATACTGGAGAAAGACGCCATCTTGGTCCACAAGGTGAATGCGGAAGTGGCTATTGTCACCTATCAGAATATTTCCAAAGGAATCATGGGTAACGTAAAATGGCGAAAAGGTGTCCCCCTTCAACCCTCTGTAAGTGAAACGGAGGTTTCCTTCTTTATCAACAACTATGACACTATTTTCGGCTGAGTCTGCCACACAAATATCACCGTTAAGTGGACTTTCGGAAACTTTCGTCGGACTTCGATACAAATGGTGTCCGTTAGCATCGAACTGAATTTTTTGCAAGATCTTGCCAGAGGCATCCAAACGTAGAATTTTCCCCTCGTTTCGTTTTGCTAAACACGCAAGAATCTCGTTCTTTCTCGTTCTGCTGATTCCTTGAGAGTAGAATGGCGCTGCGTTGTAAAACTCCGTCATTTCACCATCTTGTATACTTTTGATTGTTTGTCCATTTGAAAGGAGCAAAGCATTTCCCAAAATAGCTAGATTGTAGGGATAGAAATCTAAAAACACCTCATTGAAAACGTCACCCTTGGAATTCACCAGTCGAACCGACTGAGCTCCTGTGCCAACCCATGCGTGACCATTCGGTAATGTTCGAATGCAATATGCCGCATCGTTGTTTGTGAGTGATAAGGTTGTCACGTGACCTATAATCACTTTGACGTGATTATGTAAGTCCCGATTTTCAAGTGTTTTTTTAGTTTCAATAAGAGCACTTGAACTGTCTTGCTGAAGGTATCCGTACAATTTTTCAATAGCATTTCTATTTATAGAATCACTCGTCACAAAGGTCGGAGGGCGAACGGGCTTAAACGGATTTTGAATCTTGACACTCGACAGTTTAAAGATTAGTTCTTGTGCAGATTTTACAAAAAGCTTGTCGTTTTCTTCTCGCATTGCCGAATCACACTCAAAAAGTAATGAAGAAATTTGTTTGAGTTCCTCTTTTGTTGCAAGAGCAGAGGAATCTAAGGACTTGATGTCAGAGTCCTCTCGATCTTGCAATTCGTGCAGGATTCCTTCACATGTAAAATCTAGCTGGGATTTTAGGAGCTTCGTTCTGTCCGTGATCTCCAGCCGAAGATAGGCGCCATGTTTAAGGTACTCTTCTCTGTTCATGTGAATCTCTTGAGACGCTCTTGTCTTTGCCGGGATGACAATCTTTTTAACATAATCCATTCGTTGCGCAAGCTGAATTCTCAGTTCCTCGGCGACTTTCATCACGTCTGCTTGCTCGTGGTTTATGTGTTGCTCTGTCCAGCACAGGTCACAAGCAAGAACTTTGCAGCTTTTGCAGAACCTTGTTAAATGTTGCTCTGTATGTTGCACACATTTTGTCCCAATGTTTTCGTTCTCCGTAAGAAGATTTACGTAACTCTGGCTGTCGCACATAGTTTTCTATAAAGTTGTATATACAATCATCAAAATGCTGTAACAAAGTTGCGAATACGTTTATAGTTATATCCACAGGATCATATATACGGTAGTAGAGATGGTACCGACACAATACATATCCCTGATAGGCTTATTTTAATACTCGAAATAAATGAGCCATGTAGTTTCCGTTTTGAAAATGCGATACAAGTACTAATTTGCCAGAAACCAGGAAATGGAAAACAAAAAATGCGGTGATGGTAAACTAATCGTTCTGTTGTTGAAACGAGTCCCGGACTGTCTCCTTTTGTGGGTTGATGTCGCAGTATGTCTGAGTTTTATCTCGACTGATTACGTAGATCAACAAACGGACAAAGTCTAACACTGATAGTCATCTTAAGAAATGCTACTCCTTTTGTTTACACTCCGTAGTCGGTCATTTCGTACGAAAGTTGCAGCAAACAGTGGACGGATCCGTCATATAAAGAAAAAAATCCTTTTGTCCTCTGTTTTAAAATGATGCATTCGAAGAAAAAGACAGCTGCTTTGCCGTTTGTTCTCTCTTTTCTTTCTTCAGTCTTCAAATCAATACATTTCCTCAAGAGATGATCTGAAAACTGAGAAATTAAAATCTTGTTTTATCTTATTATCTTCCACTGTGGGAACAGCAATTTTCTACATCTTTGAGTAACGTTAGCAACAAATGACACAGTTCTCCTGTATTTCCTTAGTAATTACATTAATTACTCATCAACAGATTCAAACTACACACATTTACACGGCGGAACGAGCTGATATACGAATCTATATTCACCAACAAGCATTTTGTCTGCTTCTACGAGAATGGATTAGAGTGCAACGTGGATAAAATTGAATAATATGATTATGACATCTGAAAAGGTCATATCCGATACACGGATTTTAGGAGAGACTTTTAGCTCGAACGCACCGTAGGTAAATTGAACAGCTAAAACCTTTCCGCTGGGAGCGATGGCTTTTTCATTTAAATTCGCAGAGTTTTATCGTCAATTTCTCGGCTGGATACGGGAATTCAGTTCCCATAACTCTGTATTGATCCCCCGCCTCTAAGCCCAAGTAATCTATTCCTCCAATACAAAACGAAATCGTGTTTAAAATTGCCATTGAAAAGAATTTTATTAACACAGTTAAATCTCTCTATACACATTCACTCAAATGAAGCTACGGGTATCTATGAACATTTTGAAATAAAAATGTAATTTTGATGTCATTGTAAACTTAGCAGGATTTTCTTTTTTGAAGTGATGACTTTAATTTCATGAGAAGAAATTTGTTCGAATGAAGGTATCCATTAAATGCAACAAAATACCAAAACCTTATCTATATTTTAATTTAAAAGCCACGGACATATTTTTCTACAAGAATGAACAGTTTATCTAATATAAAATCATGTATCCTCCAATATTAGTTAATTACATGTATATTGTGCACATAATGATTCAAAGAATATGTACTCTTTTGTGTTTTTATTATTAAAAACACGTTTATTTAGCTTTTGGGTAAAACGTTCAGGGCATCACCGTCACATAGGTTTTGTATGGGAATGGGGGGGGGGGGGGGGGGGGCTGACTTTGCCTTAATATAATCATTTGCCCAATTATTAATATTCAGCGTCGCCTTTAAGTATTGATTACTATGATTACAAAACTATGGCAGAAATATATATATATATATATATATATATATATATATATATATATATATATATATATATATATATATATATATATATATATATAAAACAGCCAAGAATACCATTAAAAATTAATATGCACAATGCGAAGCCTGTTATAAAGAACAGTGTCAAAATTTGTTCACATTTTTTTAAGATGGCCTACGATATATAAATAACCCATGGAAACTGAGAGGAGATAGATAAGTATCAGCATCTGTACAGTGATTGATGTCGGGAGCGACAAAATAGTCGCCAGCCCTAAGGGCAGATTGGCGTTAAATTATGAGTGGATTTTTTTTCTGCGCAACAATTTTTTTGCCCGCAATAAATACTCGGTATCTGGCATATTTAAGCGAGTTTACGTGTATTTACTATGTCACGCAGTGTCAGTGGCGTAGTTACCATGTATGCTTATATGCCTGAGCATGCACATCATTTGGGGAAAAAAGAAATTCAGTAAAAAAAAAAAAGAAAGAAAAAAATAAATAAAAAAAGAATTCAAGTATAAAGGTCCATACTTAGTTATTCCATCAACCCGTTTCCGTCACCCGGTCCTACTTAATTTATCCGGAATCAATGCTAAACAAAGACGTCTTAAGTACCAAATATAGACACGCAATATGGTCTTACATTACCATATTAAAGAAACAGTACACAATGCATGTACCTAATAAGGCAAAGATTTATTTTGTATTTCACCTTAGTTTGACACATCATTTTAAATTCCCCCAATAGAATATCACAGCTTTATTGAGATATTCATTACCATAAACTAAATAAAAATGAACTTAAGAATAAAAGCTTTGAGTGTGTCAAAAACAAGCGTCAAATGTTTTTTCTTCTTTTTAGCTTTTAAGTTTTAATTAGTGATTTTATTTTATGCCTAAACTATAACCAAAAAAATTTTTACTGCCTAAAATAGGTTTAAATAGCGAGCCTTCCGTTAAAAATCGTCAGAATCTATGAGCTTCCGGGGCCTTCGCCCCCTGGGTCCCCACCAGGCTTCACCATGGACCCACTGGGGGCCTCATGGCGGCCCCCACACCCCCTGTTTAGCTACGCCAATGGCTGTCTGCTTAGAAATTAATTATTAACCGATCTCTTTCTTTTTATTCTCACAATTTTCAATCATACGCATTCACATTAGTTACACGTATCACCATTGCCGTAGACTGCCCCAGTCTAAAACTCTCCAATATCATTACATTTTCTCACGTTAGTCAGTGGATGTCATTTGCTTTGTCCCTTTCGCCATGTGGGTCGATGATTCTAATAAATTCAAATCCTCGTAAAGTACGATGAACAGGACACAAAGACTCAGTAATATTGGACAGGGGTGATTGTGTTTCATTGTCAAACTTATTTACAATAAGAGTTTTTGCTTGAATTACTCTCGCTCCAGTATGAATTTATAAAAAAAAAAACCACAATGAATCTTAAAGATATTAACACATTTTATAAACAGATGATTTTAACTCATAAGAAACGTAAATGCATTACATATATGGGGTTGTAATAACTGCATGGCATTGGTTTGGTTGGATTTGAATGATCCACTGGAGGAAAGGGACGGACCAAATTACATGCATGTAATGCACCTTATCATTTTAAAAAGAATTACTTCATAATATTAATGCACTTGAATATATCTGTGCTCATCGAGTGTCAAGTTTCTTAGTAGAAGTACAAAGATTGGGACCATTTTATTTTAATACACAAACATTAACAAATAAAAAAAAGATTTTCATATCAATGTTATTGAATAAATTGATAAAAAATAATTTTAGTAATTTTAAAATGTATTATATGCATATGATTTCCGCACAATGAGGGTTTTTTTTTTTAACACCGTCTTTTTCATTATCTGATAGATAAATAATCACCCATTATGTCCTATACTCTTGATTTCTAAAAATAATATAAGTGCACTAAACTCAAAACATACCAGGATAATTTTAGGTCACTTAGGCCTTGTACATTCATTGTCTGTTGAAAAACGTGGTAGTACTCTATATCTTTCTCATAAAAATAGAATTCATTCAGATCAAAAGAGCACATTGAATTAATGAATACCAATCTTCGTAGATATATTTCTGCATAACATATTTATCAGATTAATAATATAAGTGCAAATAAGAACTCAAAATAATGGATCTTGCGGAAAAATTAACTATTGTAATCGAAGTATTTTCTATAATGGTTTGTAATTTTAATTTTTTTTTTGATCTGGTTAAAAATTGATTGATCAAGCCTACCTGATCTGGAATGTTTCTTTTTAGGAGTAGGTCTTTTCCAAAGAGCACTGTCTGTTCCCATGAACATTCCTGAACGCTTTCCATTTATCTTTCGTCGATATTATTTATTCTTTGATAAATGTGCACTGGACATGAAAACATGCATTTTAAGAATCTTAACATCTTCCTTGTACAATAGATTTGTATAAGTCTTCATTTGTCAGAGTAATGCTTACTTAACGAGTCTATGATGACAAATCGTTTTTGTTACACAAACTAAAGACCCAGGTTGGTCACCTTCAAATTGTTAAATATAAAAAGGGGGACCTTTAATGAAGAAAATTCAAAAGCATAAATGGTTTCTTTGTGTTTGTTAACTTATCGTTTTGGATGATTAGATTTCACAAGATAGCATGACTGTTGACAGTTGACACGTGCATTTTTTATCTTGCACTAAATAGTAAGGGATTTTACAAAAGAAATAGAAATAAATGTATGAGAGGTTTACAAACACCGAGTATGAAATACTTAAGAAATTTGGAATATGAACTGATAATATGAAAGACATTAAGTTACGAGGGAAAATAAGATATATAACAATAATGGGTACTTATATACGATTAAACAAATAAGGCAATTTAATGATGTTTACCAAGTAAAGTGTCAGTCTACTATAGTCTCTCCCCTCCTCCTACATTAGCGAACCAAAAAGATGTGCCCAACACCCGTTACGCTAATATTTTTATCTAACGTGTATTTAAGAATCAATTATAATGAACATATCTATGAAGTAAGTCTGCATAATGAAAAAAGTAATCTTGTTTTATTTTTTCGTAAACTTCAGGGAATTTTAATTTTTGCAAAAGGTCATATTTTTGTGGCTTAAGAGTTCTGAGTTCAATTCCAGGAGCAGAGTGTTCAGTTTATATATATCTCCTGAGAAAATTAAAAAATATCGACTATTGTTATTATCAAGAAGACTCTTATGAATGATTTTTTTTAATTTCACAGATCGAGACTTATGAGTCTATTCCAGAACATCGCGTGTATAATACTTAACTTTATAATTCAATCATAAAATATACGTGTATCATTGATTATGCGTATCCCATAAGTATGATTAGTTTTACAACTTTAGGCCTCGTTCATAGCTTGCTATAATTCTTACTAGCATCTATATCATACTTTTAAAAGTCAAAATTATTAATAGTTATTTATACTAACCTGTCTTGACCTATTCGTATATAAAATATTGTTAAAAAATAATATGATGCAAAATTGTGTTCAAATTGATAAATAATACGAAAAAAAATATTTTTTTTTATAATAGTTTGTTATTTTAAAAACGTCAAACTTTGGTTAAATTGATTGACAACGCTTACTTTTCCATAACTTTTCCCCTTCCTTCTAGTAGCATTTTTGTCCATTTCACCTGTGCTCTGTCGGTTTACATGAAAATTCCCGAACAAATTCTATTTACCCGTCATCGATAATATATACCCTTTAACAAAAATGCACTGGACATTAAAACATGTCTGTTTGTAATCTTAACATTTGTCTTGTTCATAGTACTGTATAGGTCTTCATTTGTCAAACTTATATTTATTCAATGAGTCTATATTGACAAATCGTTTTTGCTACACAAACTAAAGACCCAGGCTGGTCACCTTCAGTTGGTAAAATATCAAAAGGGGAAACTTTAACGGAGGGAATTCAAAAGTAAACATGTTTCCCTTGGGTTTGTTTACGTAAGAAACGTTAACTAACCGTTTTTGAGGATTGGTTTGTATAAGATAGCATTTCAGCTGACAGTTGACACGGGTATCGGTAATCTTGTGTTTAATGTGTTTTGGATAATTAAGGTGTACTTAGGTGTTGATATGTAAATGATAGAGCATTATAAATGCAGCTTTTATTCCACATGTCTTATTGAAAAATATGTATGCATTGTAGTTATTTGTATCTCATGTGCGTAGAGTGTGTTTTATGTGAAGAATATGCAAGAGAGAATGTTCTTTAAAATATTTACATTCTTAATGATTTGAAGAAAAAACAAACATTTACATATAAAATTTTTAAAATGCATTGACCATACCATAGACACATACTAATTTGGTATTTTATAATATCGATATAAAGGAATAAAAAAAATTACATACAATGAAATCCAGTTTACAAAAAATAAGAAAGAAGATGGGTGGATAAGGCGTGTAAAATGCCCATACACGGTCGGACAAGCTGCTGAAAAATCAAAATATCAATAAATCTGATATTTATTTTTTTTTTAAATTTAAAACAATATACGTTTTCCATATAATTGATTTTTAACCTATGAACATTTTTAATACTTGGAATATGTTGACTCAAAGAGGCGTATACGTATCAAATCCTGCAAATACTGTCATTCTTTAGAACTTCAATTAGGCATTTTCTTTTATAGAGTGGGTCTGTGCTCCATTTTTTTCTCATAGTGTAATTAAGGTCTATTGGAAAATAAACCGATTTCAATCAACAAAAAAGTGGAGAGATGACCCACTATGCATTAAAAATATAATTTTGTATCCCAACAATTGAACGTTTTGAAAAAATAATAGAAGTCCGTAAATTCGTGGTCAAAGTCACACATAATATTTAAACAGCCCACTTTGTTGTGTCTGAAATGGCTCAGTGGTTAGAGTACCTGACTTAAGCTAACCTTATATCTAGGGTTTTTATGTTATGGGTTCGATACCACAAAAATTTCTGGCAATACATTTTTTTTTCTTATCTGTTGTTAAATATATTTAAAACTGAATATAGTTAGAAATTGTGCTTTTTCAAACTTGTATTATAATATATATTAATCGATTTAATTGGGAAAAAATAAATTCAAAATTGTATTTCACTACTAAACCGAATGGGCATTTGCGCCATCTAATTCCCCCATCTTCTTTGCGATATAAAATGATACATGTAAAATACATAAAATTGGTTTACGACTGAAAAATATATCAGTAATACGTTCTGATCAACAATGATATAGGCATATATGGTGAAATCTAATAACAAGAGATTATACCAGATAAGATTCCGCCTACATCAGCAAAACAAAGAAATGTGAGCACCATTGTTAACGTGTCTCCAGTGTCTTGCTATTTAACGTGAACGTCGCGCTCTACATCATGTGCACCCTCTCAATTTTTATCCCCTCTCCCTACAGTATCACAATAAAATGTATCACATATTCAGCTTATGATTTAGTAACATTACTTATTTAAAAAAGGAATATCAACTGTTACAATAAGTGATATATAAATATATATTATACAAAAAGGTGATAACGGCTAGAATATTTCAATTCCAAGTTCTAATTAAACACATATCCCACTTTTATAATAAAAAGGTGATAGTACATATAATGATAAAGTGAATCTGATAAAATGGGTACCGGTGTTATATAGTGCCTTTTCCCCCTAGCCATCTTTCCCCCCGGAACAATGGCTATATAGCAGTTCTTCCACCGGAAAAAATGGCTATATAGTAGTTTTCCCCCACGGAAAGCTGACTATATAGTGGGCTTTCCCCCTTTATATAGCCAGATTACCCCCACGGAAAACCTACTATATAGTAAATTTTCCCTCATTTTTAATTTCCGACCATGTTGATTTTCTGTTTCTCTTTTTATGAATGAAAGTTTATTGATTTATTTATCTAGTTATTTATTATATCATTAGTCAATGAAAAAATTATTAAATGTTTTGAAGAATAATGAATTTACCCGCGTACCTTTGTTAAAAAAAATTGTTCGTAAATTTAAAAAGAAAAGCAGAATTAAACGTAATTTTCAATCATCTTGATAAAGAAATAGATGAGTGATTGTGCATTTTTAAATGATGTTTTTACTTAAGAAATGAAGATAATAATTTTTCTATTGATCGACGTATCAAAGAAAAAATTGTTAGGAACTGTTTATTTATGCTTAAAATGAATAAGATTATAGACAAATCATCTTGAAAAAGATTTTTACTGGTATATTGAACCTATGTAAACAAAAACAGGGCACGAGCCTTGTTTACATGACCAAGAAATGTGAGCCCTGTATCTTGCTTAAAGCTCAATGCCAGGCACCCAAATTTCATTGATCATTAGAAATGCATTCATAAAGCATTGTAAATAATAAAAACAGAAAAATAAAATTTGACCAAAATCGTCACCATGCCCCTTTAAAAAGTCAACAAGAATACATAAAAAACAATCCTTATTGGTTCTCTGAAATTGTATATAATAATACAAAAAATATAACAAGATTAACCACGTTAACTATTTACAAACTTAACTAAGGTTGCTGAAGGAAAGATCATGTCCTTCCTCTTTCTTAACTTGTATCACACTGATGTTGCACACACACACACTAATATTTTACATATATCCGGAAGCGTTTATAACAAAAAGAAATCGCGTAGCTACTTCCATTCTTAAATCAGAATATAAATTATGTAAGTCTACTTAGTAAAAACTATAATCAAAACAATTTTACTTGTGGTAGAAAATCAAATGAGTTACGTTGTAACACATCTCTAAAAGTCCTATTAAGTAATGTTGGACCTCTCTACCTTTTGTGGTCTCGCTCTAATGCTGTTAAAGACTTCGTTAACCCTCTTATAATACGTACATTATCGTGGGTATTAAATGCAGAGCCATTCTGGTTGCATGTTATACTCATTGTATGTTCTGTATCCTTTTGTATTGTAAAAAATGAAATAGATAAAACATAGTCATGATCATATTTGTTATACAAAATATACAAGCACAGTTAAATGTACTTTATAAGATGTTTACTTGTCACACATATATACTTACAGATTGTCCTTACAGATAAACTAACTAACACATAGTTCAAAATAAAATTTAAGTTTTATTTCCGAAAATGTCTTGGAAAAAATATTTTCTTCGAACATGTACCCTGAGTGCACACTCAATATACAATTCTAGTTTTGCTTTTTAAAATATTTTCTAAGTACACACGATCTGCCGACTCCAATTTTGCCATGTATTATTTGTTTACTGTCCGTCTTGCCGAAATGTGTCCTTTTCTAAGGTCTTCACAGAATTTAATCAGTTGCCGCTGCGCTGCTTTAAACGCCGACGTCGTCAATTTATTGTGTGTTAGCTCTTCAACGTGCCACAAAAAGCCCTATAAAATCTTTAAAAGTGTTCTTATACCCAAAACATTTTCTGTCAGAATAAAAGAATTATTAACAATTTTAAATGCGTTTTTACGTAAGTTTGCGAAGTTCTTTTTATTGAAAAGGTACTTTTCATCTCAATATTCATTTCAGTATGTTGATTTTAATTTTTCGTTTTTGACATTGCACCGCGTGTCGAATTTATGATATAGCATGCTTTTCGCTCATTTAATCTTACATGTAAACAATATTTACAAAATTTGTTTGCAAGTTATTTGAACCCTTTGTTGCACAGGTTTCATCACTTTGTGTCTTCGATTAACTGAATGACGCCGCTTGTCTACGCAAGTTTGGGGCAACCTTCGTATACTGCAGTTTGTCTACATGTTGTATTCTATTTTCTTTATTCTACCTGTTCTACACTCAGCCACAAACAGGTTGTCTCTTGAGTCTACGCATAAACCCCATGGATATCGTAAATCGCAATTGTCAATGTAGCGGAGGAACTGTCCGTCCTGATTCAGAATGTGGATATACTTGTTGTTGGAGTCGGCTATCAGGATCCGACCCTGGCTGTCTGTTGTGATGCCACGTGGATCAAATTGCTTCTTAGTAGTAGAAGGAGGACCAGTGTAGGAAAACCGAAGTTTCCCGGCTTTACTGACTATCACAACAGCCCGGGCCCCATTGTCAGATACACATACATCTAGATTACAGTTTTCACTGATGTATTTAATGACATCATATGAATAAAGAGGTTGTCCTTTGTCATTGTATTGAATAGTTTGCTTCTGTAAGGAGCCAGAGTAACGCACAACTTTTGTTTCTTTATTATCATCAGCGACCGTGACAATCAAAAGTTCACCAGAGGAAGTACTACATACACCCAGAGGTCTCCACCCTTGTAGTCTGATCACTGTTTGTATCTGTGTATTCTTCACTACGTTCACAGTGCTATCAATGTAGTCAGTATAAACTAGATCCCCACTCTTTGTCACTGCTATGTCATCTGCTATGTTTCCTGACTCGGTCTGGAATAACTTCACTTGTTCTCCCTGATGGTTGTATAGTTTTATCATGCTGTTATTACCACACGTCCAAATCTCTGCATCATTGAAACAATTTACGCCGTATAATCTTGTATAATCTGTTTTTATATCTGTAATGACTTGGGGTACATCCATCAATGACCGGTCTGGGGGAGAGGACTCGGGTCCCTGGGCCAGTATGCTGTAGTCTTGTTCCTCTGTTTTGCAAGATAGTTCTGACAGAGAACCAAACTGTTCAATTAACTGTTCTCTGTGAATTTCTTTAGGCATGAAGTTTGGGAACAACACTTTAAGTTTGGGAGGCAATCTTCTGAATTCAGCATTCCTGGATTTGTACTCGGAGACAAGGTAGACATCTTTGGAGTTCATTAACTTCTTTAGTTCATCAATGCTCTGTGTGATTTCAGCAATGGTGCGTGTGACTTCATCTTCCTGTTTATTAAGGACATCCAGGTGTCTAGATTCCATTGTCTCCACATTAGATATCAGATTTTTGATAATGATGTCTATTTCCATGTGCCAGATATCTCCTTGTTTGTGAAGAGAAGTTGCCAATTCGTCGGAGTTTTTATTTAGATCGGCTTTCTGAACTGGGATACAAGATATTATCTCTTGATATTTAGGATAAGTAATTTTTTCTAATTCTTGCAAATCTCTCTGTAAATCTTGCTTTTTGTTTTCAAATGTTTCTGAAATGTCAATTTGTTTATGTCCTAAATGTTGACCAGACGAAATACATTGTACACAAATGGGGATGTCACATTGTTCACAGTGGAGTTCACATTGTTTGGTGGGGTGTTTCCTACACTTGGGATAGTTCAAAGTATTTAAGTATTGTTTAAGTGACACAACCTTATGAACGTTAGAAGAATCAGATAAATGTTTCTCTACGCAGTCTTTACACAGATGTATATGACAAATTTCACAGCACATTGGGGCTATAGAAGTATGACACAGGGTGCAGCATACAACATCTTGGAGACTGTGCCTAGGGTCCATGGTCAGGGAAACCTTTCTCTAGTAACTTTAGAAAATTAATTAAAAAGGGGGAAAACATAAATGTATATACAGTAAAATTCGTTTGCTAGAACACGGATATAGCGAAATCTCGGATATAGCGAAGTTTTTTTTTGAGTCCCCGGTGAAATTCTTTATAACGAATTAACGGATATAATGAACTGATTTTGAGTCCAGTAGAGGTGAATGATAACGAAATTTGACACCTTTATAACGAAATTCTTCACAGTTTAAAAAAGTTCGCACTATCATTTAACTATCATTTAACAAGGCAGTTTGAATCAATTTATTTTCATTAATTTTTTTTTAATTCACAATCCGATAATTAAAGCTATCTTTATTTTAAGCCTTAATAAGCAAAAATTATTTTCTAATTAAAGAAAACATGTATATGGTGAATGCGCTATAAATGTTATTACAAATATACGGGTATAACGAATTACGAATATAACGAAGTAATTCCATTGGTCCCTTGGACTTCGCTGTAACCGAGTTTTACTGTAAACAATAAATAGATAGCTTAAATAATTCTGTAACATATAATTAATAAATTTAGTTGATTGAATTATTTAATTTAAAGTATGAATATTTAATGTTTCAAGGCTATAATAAATACATTTTAAAATCTCAAGTTCGTTTAATGGTAGTTTAACTTACTAAGTGTCCATCTATTGATGAATAACATCGCTTCACAATTCAACATGGCGGGTTCCACGTATTAATTGTTCCTGGTTAAATATATCACATGACTGATTTAAATTTCCGGTGTTCCCTTGAATGAATACAGTTATGTGTACCTGCAGTATGTAATATTTAAATCATTCAGATACACAGTAGGTCTGACATTTGTTGAACTGGTACGATCTTAATTTATCCAATATTTCGCAATGTTTAGGTGAAAGGTGAATACTCTTTATGTATGATGTATGTATGATGTAGTATACTTGAACGAAAACACTGTTTAAGTGTTCCATACATCTTCAGTTCTTTTTTTTTACCCCAGATAACTCGATTATTTACTTACTCAATGCAGTAATGCACAGTAACGATTCCCTATCTAGCCTACAATGTTATATCCAAAGACAAAATCGTCCTGGTATGTTGCTTTTGTGCGTAATACTATGCGTTAAACCTAAATGCCAGTAGTCTACAGCAAAAAGAAGTAGTAGATTAAAGCATGAAATGCATATTGGCTTAATGTATACGTTTACTCAGAATGAAAAAAAATTCCACTGATGATAATGAAAAACCATCTATTGTGTGTTGCAGACCTTTCATGGTAGTGTTATTTTTCACTTTCCAAAAAATAGGTCATTACCTACTTTTTGAGTTAATGGCCACTGAATATTTTTTGAAAATTCAAGAAAAATCCCATTTCATTATCTTAATTAGGGACATGCATAAATGTATGCGAATAATAATATGGCATAATTCATATGTATTAAAATGTATTCTCAATTTGAAAGTTAATATTCCAGTATTCTATTCTTCCTGGAATCTAAGAGAGGATGAAGAATATTTGGGGATATAGGCTATCCTCTGAAGTATAAACTAATGACCTTATTCTTCAACCTATCAACACCTGCTAAGGAATGCTATATAAAATGTGGATTAGGAATGTAGTGTGCCAAGCATATGGTGTTTAAAAAAAAGTAAATTATTTGCACGTATGATCTTAATTGTACAACTGCATGACAGTAGTAATGAATACTAAATGTTCATATTAATCTTTATATAGGTGTTTTCACAGCAGTTGATGGTACTATTTTTGAAGCAGAGAAATGTCCCATAGTCACAGAGACATGCTTTAAGTTGCATAAGAAGACCATTTACAAGGGGGTGCCTTTTCGACACGGTAGTTCTGTAGCCGTCATGCATAATAATAGCGTCTACTAAGAAGCAGCTCCACGTAGAGCAAGCTGAGACAGCACTTGGTATCTGGGTTCAAGGACTAATAATGCTGCCACCAATATGAAAGAAATATCAATTATCTTATACGAATCCATTAATTTGGGTTTATTTTAAACCTTGTTATGTAGCATTTATTATTGATAACATCTTATTCTCATATGTTTTAACCATGCATCAAATTAATGTATTACATGTATGCCCTAAATGGATCATAACTCTATATTAATTCAATAAAACAAATAATCAAACAACAATTCTCTATTGTTGATTTATAAATTATTTTACCTATAAGTTAGAAACTCAAATTCAACCTCTGGGAAATAAATGTAAAAAGCTCTGTTTTGCCCCTTTGTACACATATCCTTATTATAACCCAATTTGAAAAATGTACTAGGATTAACAGAGAAATGTGGCACATACACAAAACAGTAAATCAAAGTTTCAAAATTATGTATAATTTTGTTTTAATGTTTAAGTATATATGTAATTAACAGGATTTCTAGTATGTTTCGCACGAGCTTTTTCTCTTTTTTTCGCGTCTGATGCAACAACTAGAATTAGTTTTCCCCTCTGATTACGTTACACGATGATAAGTACGCATCAGCTATTACTTCCATCTCTGACTTGTCCAATTTGGCTTTCGGGGCTTTTTCTCATCCATTTAAGTATGCAGTTCACTATCGCAGACGACAAACAGAAAAACCGAAAGTACTTGCATGTAACACGCATGTGTAGCTTCAATAAGTACGGTTACTTTACTTCTTCGTTTTGAAGAGGTATATTAGTAAACTACGAAAAATGTTTTCGTGTAAATTCACGTTTAGTTAGGACCTTTAGTTAAACACAATCTACGCACATGTAAATTCGAACGTAAAGTGTACGTTTACGTCTTAGTCTTATACAAAATTTACGAACTTTAGTTAAACTTGACCAAGATTCGAGCTGGTTATTGTAAAAATACTATGACTACTCTATACAGGTCACCCATTATCATTTTAAATGACACTGTTATCGTGCATATTTGCACTGTAAACATGGATAAACATATACTTAAATCATATATCATAGTGTTTGGATTAAATAGTATTGTAGTTATATATGACATTTTGCAAAAATACTAGAACTAAAGATACTAATTCATCAAAACAATTCCACAAAGAGAGAAATGGTGGGTAAATTTTCCTTCTTCGATGTAGAATAAAGGGGGTGTGCGGCATTCTTGTACAATTAAGAATAAACATTTTTTTAAATTGGCTTGTTCTACCCCAAACTGGCCAATCTGTTGTCTAATGATGCAAAAGAAATAAATATGGGAGTCTCTAGCTGCGCAGTTCTTAGTGATTAAAAAGTCATTATTCTGCTCTTGTATGCGTAATTTGCATACAAAACAGCATGTAGAACCACATGTTTATTGTTTTTTTTTCTCTTATCAGTATTGGCCGCACATACCCCTAAAGAAATGTTGCATGTCAATTTTAAATAGTTTGCTCCAGAATTCAAATATCTAAGTTTGATCGAAATTAATCCCAAAAACACGCAAACTTGATATTTATACACTACTTGCATATCATTTATAAACATGTGTAAAATAACAGTCTTAAGGTGGTATGGGACATCTGTCGATATTAATGTGGATTAAAGTACATTATAATTGAAATACTTTGACCGGTTTAAAATTTTCAAATTTTACAATATCTAAGCAAAAAATAGCTTTTAAAAATATTTTGAAAGGTAAAAATTGTAAAACCCACAGTGGGATTCGAACTCATGAGTTACAGATTCGTAGTAAACCCTCTAACTCACTGCGCTACGCTGTTAGATGACAATATTGGGAAAGAAACTACTTATATAACTGCACTTAATTTTATTGTTTATTTCGATAAACAATACGTCACAACATGAAAGTGTCCCATACCACCTTAAGGAAGGAGTCTTTTTGTTCTCAGAACTACTTCTTATTTTAAGAAGTTCATGAAATTTTGACACAATGAAACCAATTATATAACCAAATGATTCTTTCAGTTTAATTAAATTTGACTACCTTATTTTTGCATCAAGGTCAAGTCAAGGTCACTACCTTTTTCCTCAACTTAAAGGATGATAAAAATAAATATAGTTATCTGCAGTTATGTAGACATCTGTTTAAGATATGAAGCTTCTTTTCTTCAACAAAATGGTAGAATATGAGAATGTCTATCAGGTTATACTACTAAATTGGTTAAATATTTAAACTAAAAATTAATTATGGTTAGCCCACATTTCCTCTATTTTGTTTTAAATTTTGCAGATATTTTGATTATTTTTCATTCTTCCAATATTAAGACATTTTTTGTTTTACATATAATGAAGACCTGATATAAAGATATACATTGACATAAACGCTTATATATGATGAGAGAAAAAACTCAATCCTAGTGATTTTCCCCTACAAATCTATTTAAAAAGTGACTAAAATTACAATTTAATATGCAAATCATATTTTAAAAAAATATTCTGAAACCGAAGTATCATTAGTTCACATTAGTTGAAAAAAAATCCAACATTAATGTACTTGTTTGAAAACTGCTAAATAGTCTCATGAATCTACAGCAATTCTGATTTGCAAAAACGTGATATTTTCCTATGCCAATTTAACGCCAAAAATATAGTCCTTGTAAGATTCTAAAATTTGAATACTAATTCGATGCCAAGTTTTATGTAAAAAAGATAGACAAAACTGATATTCTGATTTCCATTTATCTTGATTTAATGAACATTTAAACAAATTTACTTTTGACGAGTCAAAAACTAGAAAAGACTCCTTCCTTGATAAAATTTCAGAAAACTTAATCTAGTTCCGTAAACATTAACAGTGGATAAATAAATTCAAAGGTCTAAGAAATCAATTGAGTAATTCTTTATGTTATCTATATTAACGCATTTAGGTTATTAAGATATTTTCTAAGATTATGCTAATAGCCACTTACTGATTTTAGCTAATAATATTGTCATTTCATGTAAAAGATATGACTAGAAAAAATGGAAATAGGCGTTTGATGGCTGCCACAAATAGCCCTAGAGTAACATCTAGGATTATTCAAAATGTTTTAATTAAGAACACAGAGAAAACAACTCGTTGATGGTTGTCAATTTATTTTGAGAATGTCCAGTTTTTGCAATTCAAAAATTGTTTTTGTACCTACATGTAATTTTTTTATTTTTCCAGAAAAAATATTTCCTTTCCTTTCAATACCTGTTAATTATTAATTTTCGTCTGATCATCAATATCAATAAGCATTGGCCAGTTTTCTTCTTAATATTTGTAAAAATTACCCCGCGATATTCATTTCTAGTAAGTATCTTATTTATTAAGTGAGACTCAGGGGTAAGTGCGCTGTAATCTTCATTAAAGGCAAGAGTAACTGTATAGATAGAGGAAATGTAGGTCCAGAAATCACATGCCTATTTAAAAATACTTACCAATATTTTATCAGGTGACTGAATATATGTTAAGCAACTAGTGTTGTTTTTCCAAACATTGATGATTAAAATTATATTACACATTAATGTTATCAAAACATTTAATTTCCTAATTATATGAAACTAAATGAATTTGTTTTTTTTCATTATCCTTGATTTCAATGATCACTAATTTTACTGTATTCTTAAAATGATAAGAATTGAATGGCGCTCATATCTACATTTTAAGAACATACATGTACCATATTTTACAAATAAAAAATTAAATATACAAAATGTCAAAGTTAAGAAATAGACTTGATAAGTACTGATCTTCGTATATTTATATTCCTGCACGAGATATAATTTGATTGAGGTCTTCAATGTGTAATGAAGAGACATTGAACAATTTTTGAATCTTTTTGAATTAGTTAAATATGTACATGTATTGCTAGATAAAAATGAAAATGAAATAAACCAAATTCACATGTCATTTTGCATCTTTTTTTGAAGAAATTGATGAAAGGAAGAAAATCTTAATTTTGTCAAAATATCTGCGAAGTTTGATTAATTTCATATTTTGATAAAGAAAAATTTATGCATATATTTTTACCAAAGAATCAGCATGCATTTCAAGTTTTTTTTTCAAAATCTGGAGAATAATATCACGCTTTGTCCGTAGAATTCAATGTAAAATCCATGGTGCATGCGCAATTCATTGGACAATGGTCAACTTTTTTTAAAATTCCTTTAGTTTATTATTGTTTTTGATAACACCTTTAGAATGATATCATGATTAAGAATATTGAACCATGTATTCATTAGGTACAAAATGTGATCGTTGCACATTTATTATCTTAATAATCTCTTTGAAGTAAGTTCTCAAAATCATGGATTTCACTGGTAAATTGATTTTTATAATTGAATCGTTATTTATCGTAGTTTGTAATTTTAAGAAAAATAGTTAAACAGTTGATAGTTAAAGGTTATCTGCTATATAATGATTCTTTTTAGTAGTGCATCTATTTTTCCAATTGCACTCTCGCTTTACAAACTTTAAAAGTCGCTTTCCATTTGCCTTTTGTGGATATTAATATTTTTTTACAAATGTGCACTGGACATGAAAACATGCCTGTTAGTAATTTGAACGTTTATCTTGTACAAAAGCTTTGTATAGACCCTCGTTTATCAAACTTATGCTTACCTAACGAGTCGATGACAGTCGTGTTTGTTGAACAAACAAACGACCAAGGTTGGTCACCTTTAATTTGTATAATACAAAAAAGGAAAACCTTAACGGATGAAATTCAGAAGTTTCCAGATGTTTACTTTGTGTTTGTTAAGAAAGAAACTTTAACATGCCGTTTTGATTGTTTAGATTTGTAACGGGATGAGCGGAGGCTACTCCAAACAACAACAAGACATCTTAAATTTAACAAAATTTAATAACAAAAAAAATAAGAGAAAGAAAGAAAAGATAGAAATATAAACACTAAACCACACAAACACTCACACAACTTTCACTCAACAAGAAAAAATATGATGTTTATACAAATGACCAAAAATAAATTAGAAGAGTGTCCGAATCTCCGGGGCTGTAGTCCTGGACCAACTACGGACAACCACAACTAGAGTAGTTTCGTCACTACAATCATCATCATCACCACTATCGTCAACATCATCAACTACAACACCATAATCATCACCGACGTCACCATGAACGACATCATCTACATCATCTTCATCGACATGACCATCATCATCGTCGTCGTCATCATAACATCATCGTCGTCATCAACATCACCATCACATCGTCATCGACTTCACCATGAACGACATCATCTACACCATCATCATCATAATCGACATGACCATCATCATCGTCGTCGTCATCATCACCAACATCACATCGTCTTCGACATCACCATCACACCGTCATCTTCTCAACATCAACAATATGACACACGGTCAGCTATCCGTGTCCGCGTCAAATGCTGAACTTGTGAAACTAAAACATGCCACACAGGCTTCTAACACGATACCCCCTTCACACACTAAGCACGTCTTTATTGCTGGACAGCTCGGCCGGGTATAACTTAGCGCCTATTGTTAGCGTCGGCCAAGCACGTTGCAAAGAATTATGGGAAAAATAAAATCGGGTGTGTTCGATATGAACAGTGATTGTCACAAGATTTCATAAGATAGCATTACTCTTGACACGTGCAACCGTAAACAAAATATTTTGGAATTTTACGAAAAAAATCGACATAAAGGTTTAAGAAGGACAGGTTACATGTACATACATTAAAAGCAATGCAGTTTAAAAACACCGAGTATATACTGATTTAGAAATTTGAAATATATACTTAAAATACAAGAGACCTTAGATTATGGCTGAAAAATAAATGTATAACAATAATGGGTACTATTCCGTACTAATATAAGATCACATAAATGGAGAATCAAATAACAAGTGATGAAACCAATTAGTGCTTAGTCCATTTCGGCCTTCCCTACACCAGCAAAATAATGTGTACACCGTTTTAACTACTCGGCTTTTGCTTGGTTATATTACTCTTTTAAATAGGTAAATCAACTTAAACAATAAGTGTATCGACTATACAAAATTGTGATAACAGCAATTTTATTAAGTTTATGTAATTTGCTGATTGAAAGTCTATTTCAACAATTTCAAATGGTACATAGATATCACTATTTGAACACCAACGGATAGAACAATATCTCCAAATTAAATAAATTTGAGGTAATATATTCCATTCAATTCAAGTACTGGTGTTTATGATAAAACAAAATAGCATTGGGCTGAAATACAACGGAAGAGAGTCTTCAATTAATCTGGTAAGGAGTGTCGGCACAAACGAAAATACTTCTAAGATTATGAAGAAAATATGTTCGGTGTGGAGCTATTTCAGAAACACATATCCTTTCATAATTGTCCTTAAAAATAGCTTATTTATTTATTTCTTTTATAATTATTATTTTGTGGTATATTTGATACTTTTAAGTGTATACCCTTGACTTTCAACTTTATTTAAGATAAGACCGCAGTACTTTAGTCAGAGGAGTATGTCATGTATCATGAAAGCTGACGGGACTTTTTATCCATTCCATGCATTTTTACTTCAATAATTTCTTATTCAGCTTACCATCTGCCTTTTTAGTGTCATTTTTTGACATTTGAAATTGTTCAAGGTCAAATACGATTTTTAAACAATTACTTATAAGTATTGTTTACAAGCGAAAAAATTAAATAACAAGTCTTTGCTTAGAGTTACAGTTCTTACTGATAGGACAATGATAAAGTGATAACATGCACCAGTACTAAATCATTTCTAATTTAACGAATCAATAAGGTGACCTAGATTTTTGGTTATTTAAATGCCGCCGTATGTTTGCTTTTTTACAAGGACAAGTTTGTTCCTGACATTTAAATCAAACAAATTATCTTGAATAGGTAGGACATTTACCAAACTTTGTATCAATAAAGCCCGTTCCATATATGTCCCTGAATCGTGAGAAGTTTTGGAGTTAATGGACGAATATTCAAGAAGTGAGATCTGTTTCAAATTCCTTTTCACTTATTGTGTATAGATTATCTCGATTTAACTTTTCATATTGTGAAATCTTACAAGTATAACTACATGACATAAATTGAATCTCATCTTAGGTTCTTATCTATTTTTCCACAAAGTAAGGCTAATTAATAAGTGTATATTAACTTTTATTTAGGAAAAAACCTACAGCAAGCTAATGTGGAGGTTTCCTAACCATGAATCGTCCATGCAGCGCCCCAGATGTTGTACAATGTTCCATGTGTCAAACGTCCGTCGCCCCAATGTACTGTGAAGTTTGTATTACACATCTGTGTAAAGAATGCGAAGAAGCACATTTATCTGATTCGTCCAAGGTTCATAAAGTTGTGTCCTTTAAACAACACTGGCGCTCTCTGGACTACCCTAATTGTAGAAAACATTTAACAAAACAATGTGATCTCCTCTGTGAACAGTGTGGCATTCATATCTGCATAAAGTGTATTTCCACCGGAAAACATTTAGGACATAAACTAGTTGATATTTACCAAGTTTTTGAAAGCAAAAAACAGTTGTTACAAAAAGATTTGCAAGAAATCGAAAATTCTCTTTATCCTACACACAAACAAATTGCATCCAACATTCCAGTTCAGAAAACTGATCTAAAGAACAACTCTCAGAAACTTACAACAACCATCAACAAACAAGGAGAAATCTGGCACAGAGAAATAGACACAATTGTCAGAAACCTAAAATTTGATGTGGGAGAAATAGAATTCAAACATCTGGTCATCCTAAGTAAGCTGGAAGATGAAAATAGACGCACCATTTCTAAAATCACACAGACCATTGATAAACTAAAGAAGTTACTGAACTCCAAAGATGTATGTCTTGTCTCTGAGTACAAATCCACGAATGCTGAATTCAGAAGATTGCCTCCTAAACTCAAAGTGTCCTTACCAAACTTTAGGCCTCAAGAAATCCACAAAGATCAGCTGATTGAACAATTTGGTTATCTGTCAGCATCATCTTTAACAACTGAGGAACAAGACTACAGCGTGACGAACAAGGGAGTGGAATCTCCTTCACAAGACCGGTCACTGATGGATGTACCCCAGGTCATCACAGCTATAGACACAGGATATGAATATATATACGGTGTGACCTGTCTGAACGATACAGAAGTATGGACGCGTGGTAATAACAACATAATGAAACTTTACAACCTGAAGGGAAAACTTATGAAGTCAATCCAAACCAAGTCAGGAAACATGCCAGAGGACATTAAAGTAACTAAACATGGGGATCTAGTATATACTGATTTCGGTTATAGAACTGTAAATGTAGTGAAAAATTCACAGATACAGACAGTGATCACACTACAGGAGTGGGGACCTCTCAGTGTCTGTAGTACTTCTTCAGGTGACCTCCTGATTGTTATGGACAGTGATAATCATAAACAAACAAAAGTTGTACGTTACTCTGGTTCCACAGAGAAACAAAGTATTCAGTTCAGTGACGAAGGACAACCTCTCTATTCATCTGATGGATTTAAATACATCACAGAGAACAGGAACCTAGATATCTGTGTGTCAGACAATAGTGCCCATGCAGTAGTGGTGGTCAATCAGGCCGGGAAACTCCGGTTTACCTACACTGGTCCTTGTTATACTACCGAAGAACCATTTGATCCACGCGGCATCACAACAGACAGCCAGAGTCGGATTTTGATAGCAGATTATTACAACCACTGTATCCACATCCTGGATCTGGACGGTCAGTTCCTCCGCTACATTAAAAATTGTGATACACAGCTTCCGTGGGGTTTATGTGTTGACACCAGAGGCAATCTCTCTGTGTGTGTATGTTGCAAAGGTGAAGTTAAGAAAATTCAATATCACTTGTAAATCACGTAGCTGTAAAAATTATAAGCAAAGTGAAATAAATGCAAATCACAAACTGCATGTAAAACCAAACTGTTTACATGGCCTCTCAGTATTATCTGTTTCATGGTTTGTATACTTTTCCTATAATGGTTATACGTGGTCAGTGAAATTCCATATAGGGGGAGAATGAAGAAGTAATAATGAAAAATAATAAATGATAATAAAACGTTCTATATAAAAAAGTAACAAGTTTCAATTTCGGCACAATTATTATGATACTCAACGATTGATACCATAATGTTAAAAAGGGGAAGTTTTGTGTACTGAATGTGTATACATGTATATTACAAATGTACATAGTCTCCGCATGACTGCTGTTAGGTTAAAATTTCCTTACAAACCAGCAGGAGACAAGATGTATAATTAATAGGGAAGTATGTGCCCCTGTTTTATTTTCTACCCTTTTGTCTTCGTTGTTCGTTGTCAGCGGGTGACTTTAATATTAGGCAATTTCCGATTACTCATATCATCTTTTTTTTTTGCACAAAAATATAACGGCGAATTCTAGGCAGGGCAAAAGTGTTTGCATTTTAGAAGAGCGAAAAAAATTATACTGGTTGAAAATTACCGCGAATACAGTATATGTATGTATTAGATGAAAATGACATCTTGGGAGTTTTATTTCATTTAAGCATGCATATTGCATATAAACAAATTGTCAGGAAGTAAAAATTTGCTTATGTATTTAGACATGGCATGTTAAAAGTGCATGCATGTTTTAATAGTATTTACATGCAATTAAAAATTAAGATGCACGTTAAAATATTCGACAGTATTTACATGTATGTATTTAAAGATATATAAAACAATATGACTGTATGTAATGGGTTTTTTAATTCTTTCATACATTATAGAAAAAATATTTTATTTATATAAAATCAAGCTACATACGACTGGGTTTTTCGTAAGATGAATAAAAGATTAAACAAATTAATGATAAATATACCGGGCATACGCAGTTCAGGTTAATGCACAGGTGCTTGAAGAGAGGGCCGACCCCCCCCCCCCCCCCTTCATCCCCAATCCCCAGGTATCTAGACCCCGAGACTTTACTCATTTTTTTTCTTTAAATTATCCTTTTATGACATATTTATCATCTAATGTATACATTCATTGCAAAAAATTACTTAAAACAATTATTTTGAAAAACCAATCATACCCCCTCTATATATAATACAACAAGGCTGTTAAAATCGTCTGCCAGCCGACAGGTACTGTCGATGATGTGCTTTCAAACTACATCTACCGGTAAAAACGCTGACCTCATGTCGTAGCCCGATAATTCCCATTACTGAATATCTGCATGTCATGTCCATGTAAATAAATTTATTGGGTAAATTGGGTCACTTTTCACCGACAAGTTGCAAGTTTTTGAACCGATCCATCCAATTAAGTATTTTAATTTTGATAAAACAGTAACTAATAAGTAAGTAAGTAACCATAGTAACTCGAAACTTTTCAATTGTTGTGATATAATTTGTTACTAAAAGTCAATTTCATCAAATTCATATTGAAGAGAGTAATCGCATTTAATAAAAACAAAAACAAAATGTGTTATTATACTTTCATGTTAAATACTGAAATCTGGTTAGTTTAGACGCAGTTGATAATCCGTTCTATTACCCTCAGCGTTAGCAACGCACTTAGCAACGGGTATCACAACGAATTGTTACATGCGCGTAAAGTATGCGCATACGGTTTGCCGTAGAATTCACGTCATTTCTATATAAAAGCAATATAAAAATTCTCTAAAATTAAGACATTCAGTATAATAAAATAAATATTGCCTGTTTTGGAGGATAAAAGTTGAAATTGACAACCCTCCGGGTGTCAATTTCAACTGTTACCCTCCCAAACAGGCACTATTTATATAATATCACCTATCCAAAGAAATAAATTTGAGACAAATAAATCTGAAATAATGCCGTATCCCCAAATAGTACAGGGGTGAATTGTACATGCCATCACACTATTGGATAGCACCTAGAGACGATTCCTCTATGGTGTCTAAATCATCAGCTTAGGACACCTACATCTGAACAATGGAGCTTCACTATGGGAATGATTTCCTTGGAGGAGGAGTGTTGGAAGGAAGAAAAAAGTCTGCATCCATCATCAATTCAATGTCTAAAGGTTGATACTGCTTTGCATATAACAGCTTTCCTTTCATGAAATAAAGTATACCTGCGTCTTTAAACTTTAGTAATTGAATCGGTTGTATCTTCTAATTTATAAGTGGAAGCAATTGTCGTGCGCAAGAATTTTTACCGATAGGATAATATCATATGATATGATATGTAATTGGATAATTAGATAACATATTATGTATGAACTCTTCGTACAGCAGATAGTCTTAATTTGCTTCTCGCTCCTGACTTCGTAAGCCCAACCCCATGCTTATAGTTCGGTACAGTCCGGTGTAACGAAGAATATTGACCCGGGTTGAAAATTGACCCGGGGGTCATTTTTCAACGTTGAATATTGACCCGGGGGGTCATTTTTCAACGTTGAAAATTGAGACCAAAATCGTGAAATTTATACCCGGGGTCATTTTTCAACGGTATGAGAAAGATTTTTCTAAACTCTGATGACCTCGACCCGTTGAAAATTGATCCTGTTGAGAATTGACCCAAACCTCAGAGTTTTGATCTAAACTGGAATTAACTCTACACGGTTTAAATGTACAATAATGCACATATTTGAAAGTTTCAGTTTTAAAATGTACATACTGTCCGATACATATGCGGACGTGGCTAATTTCTTTTAGGCTGGTATGTCCAATTAATCATTTAGTTTTTAGATTGAAAATATGATATCCATTTATTATTACAATACTATGTATAAAAGCTAAGAAAATGACCGTTTGTTTCGGAATGGAGTAGGCGAGTAGGGCTAGAATACTTTTTGACATAGATGACATGGTTTTCATTCCCTCATGTGACAGAGTTTAAAGTTTAAACTTGTCACAATCTCTGATAAATATATCTAACAAACATATTCCCCGTTATCGTCACCTTTAAGGCAGTTCAACAGAGCTCTATTCGACAGTCACCTGACGTTGTATATTTTTTTAATAATTGAAAATATAACCTTTATACTGCTTCATTGGGTAAAGGGTATCTATATTTATATCAAGACAAAGGATATAATGTCAGATACATATGCTTAATTTGAAGAAGTCGGAATATTTTACTGACAAAATAATAAATGATTGGTTGTCATATTTTTATCCTTTTTCATCTATACTGTTTTTTTATACGTATAAATACAGCATATACATATTTACACATGTTTTTAATTTTTTACGACTTAAAAATAATTTTTCATAAACTTGTCTGATTAACTTTATTGAAACACCATCCAATTTTCTGCATATACAGTCATGGTTCTTCTTAAAAATGCAATTTATTTCTATTATTTTGAGTTTTCAATTCTATTATTTACCTGTAAATTAGAAACACAGGCAACTGACGTAATATATTTTCTCAAAATTAAAAACATATACCCTCTACAGCAAAAATGTTATCAATTTAAAAAAAGTAGGTTTGCATCTAAATATACAGTCGGAGGATGGTTGATCTAATTATATTAATGATATATACATGAAAAGGTATGCGAAAAGTACACAACTGATAGATATGTTGTTTGGAGCAGCTGTATCAAGGAAAAATCCGAATTGCTTAAACATGTACAAATTGAAGCAACCAGGACAGTGACAGGAATCAGAGTTAATTCTTCTAAAATAATTTTATATAGTGAGCTTAATATGGAAACCTTGCAATCTCGAAGGGATAAACATAAACTAATTATATTCTACAAGAATATAAATGGTTTAGCACCACAAGATATGTTAGATTGAATTCAATCATATTTTCTTACTGAACATGCATATAATCATAGATCGAATTAGCTTTTTTACTATCTACCACTATATACTTATTACAATAGCTTTGCTCCGTCTACATGTAAATTATGGAATAATCTTCATGCAGAAAAGAAAATTTCATCAACTTCATCTTTCTTTTAAGTCAAAACTTAAAAAACAAAATATACCTAGAGCTTACAAACCTTTCAGTTAAGACAATAGGATATATTATTTTACGTCAATTACGGAATAAAGCTAAAGTAAAGCTTACTTATTTAAGGATTTTTTTATTTGATGTGAGTCGATGTTTATACTGTGGGTCTGAATCTGAAGGAAATGTGATTTTTTTTTTCCTGGATATCCAAGATACAGTCAACAAAAAGACGGACTTTTTAAACAACTTATTGACGTTAGTGTACCATTTTATATGAACTATATACTTTATGGTAGTTCTGATTTTTCATATAGATAAAATTGTAAAATTGTTTCCCATGTTTATACTTATATTAGATCTCCAAAACGTTTTTGATTCTCTTAAGGTACACTGTTTAAACCTATTTAAGTATTATACCTGTATATTTACTTAATATACAGTTCCCTTTTATTTACTGTTCTTTTCAAATGGGCTGGATCATGAAAATCTCATTCTTATGTTTGTATCTCTGCAGGTATAAATGAAGGTGATATGTTTGTTAATATAGGTGTGAGTCAACATGTCTACCAACAATATGTCACACAATCATATATGATAAATATTCAGATAATTATTTAATATTCAAGTACCTCATGTCTTATATACACATAATATAACACATTTAACACGTTTAAATTAAATTAATAATGTAGGTGGCTGTGATAGGAAGGTTAATCATCTACTCCAACGCTGCTGTATGATCTTCTACTACTTATTACTAATCAAAAAATGCAATTTACCAATTTACTGACGAAAACAATTACTGTTAGTATTTATGATAAATGTTTGTGATCAAAGCAATTTAGAAACTTTAAAGCAAAATTCTATTGTCATCCTGTACAAAAATTAGGTTGCTAACTTGCTACAGATTCCATGAAGCAGAATTGTTAATGCCTATATAGAAAAATTAGCGATTTGATAATATTTAGTTACATCAAAAGTTATTCTAACGCAACAAATAAAACACCAAAAATCGGCTTTCAAGATATAGTTACTACAGCATTGTTCATGAAAGAGTACAATCATGTTAGCATATCATCATTTTGTAAACTGTTATTGGCTGGATGGGCGTGAATACAAAATTCAGTGACTGAGTGGGTGCAAACACAAAAATCTCAATATGACATACTGTTACTTTTTTTTATTTACACCCACTCAGAAAATTTACAATGAACAATATCAAAGTTTCAATTTACTGGGTGAACGTAAAACCAAAATTAAATAATATGACGTATTGTAGTTTTTTAAAATTATTTGTATGTGTACACTTCTCCAGCAAATTAAAAAAAAGAGATTTACTGAATTGAATATTTTAACGTGTAACCATGTATACTAATATTATTAGAAAACAAATATTTCTTTAAAAATATATAGATATCAGACACAGCAATTATACGACAAAAGTTTATTGTGAATAAAATAGTTATTACATGTACATATTTAAAGGGATACTATGTAAATTCAAAAAATAATTATTTAAGTCTCATTTTAATCCCCCCCCCCCCCCCCCGTTGAAACATGTGACCATGTTAATCTAAAGAATAAATATATAAAAACTGATAATTTTTAATTAAATAAACTCAAGTTATAATATTGATTCGTTATTTTGTGCTTCTTTGCTGTTGAATTTTGAACCGGTTTCATGATCAAAATTCCACGATGCGGGTCAATTTTCAACGGATTAGGGTCTTTATTCAACACCTTTGGTCTCAATATTCAACGTGGAAAAATGACCCCCGGGTCAATTTTCAACCCGGGTCAAAATTCTTCGTTACACCGGCACAGCAATATTCAGTTATATAGATTCTGATCCTAGAAAATTTACCGCTTATATTAGGTGAAACTTATCCAGCTTCCAAGGCTCCGTTTTCAGTTTCCAATGCTACCAGTTCGGTAAAGTCCTTTCTCTTCTGTCGTTTTATTCCAAAGCTTTGTTGTTTTTTCCACAGGGGAAGAAGTTTATATGAAGGATTTTTGTTTTGCAGTTATTTATTTCGTTGAGTCATTTCCTTTAGACCACTACTTATTTTTACACTCGTGTAGAATTTTTTTAAGGATTTAAAATGATGTATTTCTAACTTTAATGACTTTTTCATCTGGTTTTTGTCATGATTCACGGAAATGTCTTTTAACTGCATGTTTCACATCTAACATAGCATGTACTTTACAAAACATTTTATTTACAACAATTCTTTTACATAAAACCTAGTATAATACTACATTTGTAGAGTGTAAATTTTAATAAAAATGTGACTTACCTCCCGATTTGTTCTCAATTACATGCACGGTTAACTCTGTTCTCCATCTGCATAGGATCAGAAGACAGTGGTATTTATAAAGCTGCACAAGCTTAATTTATTCTCTTTCAAAAGCTGACGAAAAGACCTCAACCATGTGATGCATGTCCTTGTTGAATTAAGTAAAATCCACATTTTACTTGCTAGTCACTCCCTCATTGTTTTGTACATTTTTGTCTTTGGGTCCCTCTTAAACGTAGGCATTTTCTTGATTTTTTTTTCCTTCTCTGTGCCTAAATATTTCAAGAGGTCGATCAATGTTGTTAAAGGCTGAAAGGACTGTTAGAACTCTGATACTATTATCCTAATAAATGATTATTCGAAACCTACATGTATTGCATAATTATTTTGTTTTTGCTTTGTTTTGGTTTAGTTTTTTTTTCATTTTTTTTTTATTTTGAGACTGTTCTCAAATTATGTAGTAGATTTCAACATAAAGATAATTGTGCATTTCATTTGTATTATACAATAGGTTTTATTAAAAACTTTTAATATTTTTAAATTTTTATTCATTTAAAAGTTATTGTTCTTTGTGATTATAGACTAATTAAAAATGCGGTATGATTTATATTCAATATAGGTATGAATTAAAATTCACCCATTAATATCAACGTCGATTTCAATATCGTAAATATACAGAGAAATCATTTAGTTACATATAAATCAATATAGGATTATGATCACCCATTTTAACAGGCATATAGCTGTCCATTTAAAGAAGAAAAAACGGTCTAAAATTGACTACGACTATTGAGTCCTCTTAAGGTTATTATCTATACCTCAATATTAATTGATACGTGGTTTTGTATGTCCTTAATTAATTAAAATGAAGTTACATGTTAATGTACAATTATGATTTTTTCTACACTGGAATAAAACATACTAGTATACTATATACAGGTAAATATTCGCCCCCATTTTATTTTTGCCCCTTTCGCCCTCGTCATCGGGCGAATTCATCCAATGTCTAAAATTATCTCTCCGTAATAAAAAAAACGTATCTGAAGAATTTAAGTAGGGGCAATTTAATCCACTCTTCTTTTTCAAAGGAACGTGTGCGCCATTACACCTTTTCAAAGAGAATTAGTTCATGGTTATGAAATGATAAAATATTTACTGTTTTAATTATATATTTAAAGCTACAAGTCATGCTATGAAAAATAATAAAGTTTATAGCTAACGTAACATTATATATATATATATATATATATATATATATATATATATATATATATATATATATATATATATATATATATATATATATATATATACACACACACACACACACTGACTTCCATTGATAAAATATGTCATTTCAATGATGCTAGCTAGGTGACCTACTTTTTTCACTGATTAGTCCTACAGTTTATCTGACTATGTCAAAGTACAAGTTTTTACCCGACATTTAAATCAATCACGTGATCTCTTGCACAGGTAGCCGGTCCAGGAACAATAAACACCTGGAGCCCGCCATGTTGTAGGATGGTAAATTTTTGGAATTTATTGAGGGATAAAATGTGTAAGTTCTGCTTCACTTTACACTTTTTTCATTGGAAAGCTGTAATTTACTTTTTGTAATCAGTTGACATAAAATAAACTTGTTTAAGTAAATGGTCCATTAAAAAATATAATTATTTGTGATAATATTTGAATTTATCTCATTTTAGGCTAATATTTATCTATTTTGATAATACAATTTAAAGAATACATGTAATTTACTTTTTAGATTAATACCCCCCCCCCCCCAGGATTAGGTGAAGAGGTTCCCTAACCATGGACCCCTGGAACAGTGCCCAGGATGTTGTACGCTGCACCCTGTGTCAGGACTCTGTGGCCCCCATGTACTGTGAAGTTTGTCATATACATCTGTGTAAAGACTGTGTAGAGAACCATTTATTTGATTCCTCGAAAGTTCATAAAGTGGTGTCGCTAAAACAATATTCATCCACTCTGAGTTATCCCATATGTAGAAAACACCCCACCAAACAATGTGAACTTCACTGTGAACAATGTGACATTCCTATTTGTGTACAATGTATTTCTGGAGAACATTTAGGACATAAACCAGTTGACATTTCTAAAATCTTTGAAAACAAAAAAGCAGTTTTACAGAGAGAGTTACAAGAATTAGAGAAATCCATTTATGCTAAATACAAAGAGATTGCATCCAACATCCCAGTGCAAAAAGCTGATCTGGGTAATAACTCCCGGAAATTGACAACAGCAATTGACAAACAAGGAGAAGTCTGGCACAGAGAAATAGACACCATTATCACAAACCTGAAATCTAACGTGGAGGAAATGGAATCCAAACACCTGGTCATCATAAATAAACAGGAAGATGAAATCACACACACCATTTCTGAAATCACACAGACCGTTGCTGAACTGAAGAAATTACAGAACTCCAAAGATGTCTGCCTTGTCTCTGGGTACAAATCCAAGAATGCTGAATTCAGAAGATTGCCTCCTAAACTGAAAGTGTCCTTACCAAAGTTTAGGCCTCAGGAAATCCACACAGATCAGCTGATGGAACAGTTTGGTTCTCTGTCAGCATTATCTTTTACAACAGAGAAACAAGACTACAACATGCCACCCCAGGGAGCAGAGTCCTCTCCCCCAGACCGGTCACTGATGGATGAACCCCGGGTCATCACAGCTATAGACACAGGGTATAAATATCTATACAGTGTGACGTGTCTGAATGATACAGAAGTATGGACACAAGGTAGTGACAACATGATGAAACTCTTCAACCTGCAGGGAGAACTAGTGGGGTCCATCCAACCTAAGTCAGGGAACATTCCACAGGATATAGCAGTGACAAGGAGTGGGGATCTAGTTTATACTGATTCCAAAGATAGCTCTGTGAACATAGTGAAGAATTCACAGATACAGACAGTGATCAGACTTCAGGGGTGGAGACCTCGCGGTGTCTGTAGTACCTCCTCTGGTGACCTCCTGGTTGTCATGGACAGTGATGATGAACAAACAAAAGTTGTGCGTTACTCTGGCTCCACAGAGAAACAAAGTTTTCAGTTCAATGACAAAGGACAACCTCTCTATTCATCTGGAGGAGATATCAGTGAGAACAGGAACCTAGATATATGTGTGTCAGACTATAAAGCCCGTGCAGTAGTGGTGGTCAATCAGGCCGGGAAACTCCGGTTTACCTACACTGGTCCTCCCTCTACTACCAAGAGACCATTTAATCCATTCAGCATCACAACAGACAGCCAGGGTCGGATCCTGACAGCAGACTGGAACAACAACTGTGTCCACATCCTGGATCAGGACGGACAGTTCCTCCGCAACATTGACAACTGTCATTTACAGTATCCATGGGGTTTATGTGTGGACTCCAGAGACAACCTCTTTGTGGCCGAGTATGTTACGGGTAAAGTGAAGAAAATACAATATTACATGTAAATCACATAGAACTGTATGAGTTACATGTAAACAAATATTACAAAGTATATATATTAAATACTGTGTGTATAAAATATAATCTGTTCATATTACACCTCTTCATTGGGATTATAAGAGAAGAAAACACATTGTGTTATTGAATTATGTTTTCCTTAAAACTGACTGACCAATTATATATATGTTAAATGAAAACAGACTGTCAAACAAATAAAGACAATTGATCGCATGTCATTCAAGTATCCATGTTTGAATAATTTATAATGTAAATACAAATTGTTAATTAAAACTGGCTGTGTTTATATATTTCAAATAATGTAATTAAAGATATTGTGAACAGTATTTATCATTACTTGCTTGGAAAGCAAATATGTTTATGTTATGAAAACAATGCACGTGGGAGCTTTTTTATTGTTTTAAATATCAAATAAAGATGAATAAACATGTAAGGCCAAACGCAATGATATGTAATTTCTCAGGCATCGCTGCATCAGCTCAAAATGCTGCTGCAATTTTGATAATGGAAATGACTTATTTTTCAATCTACAAATGCAGTTAAAATATAAAGTTTAGAGTTAATTCCCCTTACAGATTATACCATACCATGAGCTCATACCATCTATAAATGTGTATATCTTTCATCAAGACTGACTCAAATGCCAATTGGAAGCCTCCGGAAACCATTTACTAGAATTGCTTTTTGTTCATTTGGCATTGGAAATAAACTTATTTGTGCAAGCTCGGATCCAGAGGGAGTCGGAAAATTTCATTGGAAAATTCGGAATCTTAAATTCACATTAGCCCCCCTCCCTTCCCCAGGCAAACGAAATCCCCCTGGGACCCCCCCCCCCCCCCCCCCCCCCCCGAAAAAAGAAGCCGGTGCTGACAGAGAGGAGTACGAATTCCAATCCACGTCATTATTTCTAAATAAATTGTCTCTCTAATTTTTGTCATATCTGATGCTGCAAACCTTTTTTACACCTGAAGCAATCTTTAGTTGTTCAAGCAATTATATTGATTCATAACTTTTATTCATTTTGAAGCGGGTTTATACTGGAAATAGTTTTCATGCAATTTATCTTTTTCATCCGTACTTTTCTTTCTTTTTTATTTTTTTTAACAGAAATGGGAAGCAGTAACCAAAAATACATATTGTTGCAAAGATAACCATGTATATTTAAAATGTTCCAGTTAACTGAACAACATATTAACATTACAGTTCATATAGTTATAAGAAAACGGAAATAGACGTAAAGCTACGAAAAACATGGCTGTTCACATTTAAGGCTGCATGTGTAACGAAATTCAATTGCAATGCCCCTGTCTCCACTGAAAGCCCCCCCCCCCCTCCCTATTTGAGAAGAATAATTTATTAATTAAGATGAATAAAAATTGGCCAAATTTGTATATGTCGAACGGTTGTCAAATATTGCTGAAGTGTACATGTATTTCAAATCAAGATAGAAAACGCCTAACAGATAGTCAGATGACTACTGTGTTCCGTCCAACATTTATATATATACATGTAGCACTAGCTGTATCTCAATTGCTGTAGCAAAGATAATAATTTTAAAATTTCCTCGCATTTGAAGGCCGCGTTTCGAAATCCGTAACTAACCCCCCCCCCCTCCGCACCCCCTCCGTGTTTACTGGTTATAGGTCACGTTGTGACCCGGATATGTTTTGGTGGATCTTTATATAATTTCTATGATTTCATTGAGGAAAAAGGGTAAAAGACATTCATGTATGCTTTCCCAATTCAGAATATGAAAAAGCCGAAAACAGTCCATACATTAAAGTTTTGGGGGTCTATGCATTTATACATTGTATTTTATGTAATTCCATGAGTGTTTTCACTTTATCTCGAGCGATTTGAATGGCATATCAGTTTTTTAAAGCAATCATTACTATACCTTCAGTGTAAATATTACCTCAACAGACATCTGACATAAATGTATTAAATTTAAACGCATATACGTAGTTGCTCACTCTTAAAAACAATATGCTTTTCTTAAATTGAATTTAGAAAAACTATGAGGCAGATACATGTAGATGTACAAGTAACTGAAAATCAGATTAGGGAGTGTGTATGCGCATACAAATGCTAATTGGTTATGTTGAGATCTGCCTTTTAAAAAAAACAGCAACAAAAATGGAGAGAAAGTGAGAGTAAACCAATACATGTATATGTGTACTGTGCGTTACGCAGCGTGATTAAGGTTGTGGTGATCACAGCTAGAAATCCAATTTTCTCCCCATGAAATATCAACATTTGTCGCCTAAAACAACACACGCATTGACATTCTGACATGTAATCTCTCTCTCTCTCTCTCTCTCTCTCTCTCTCTCTCTCTCTCCTTTAAAACGATCGGGCTCGGAATGATGAAAATACATACTAACACAAGTGGATTCACCGATTGTGGGTATTTTACAGAAATTTACTAACTGTCATTTCTTGAGAAAAGAAATGGCCGGTAAAATGGAAGTGGACGGCCCTGGTGGGGGTGTGATGGCGTCAACATCTTGTCCAGGCAGTGTGTCTGTTTCACTTCATCCCCTGGTCATTATGAACATTTCTGAGCACTGGACGCGAGTGAGGGCTCAGGAAGGCAAACCAACCCAAGGTACTTGTATATCTTCTTAATGCAATGTGACAGTTAATTTGTTGAAACAGGGAAATATATATGTCCCTGGTTAAAGGTTATTTCTAATTTGCGTCATGTGTCTTATTTTAACTCTGAAGTCTGTATATACCTTCATATTCACTGCTATGTTCTTCTCCAGGTATGAACCGATCGACCAATTCACTCGTTTTTAAAACAATGTCAAAATATGAGCAAAAATAGGGGAGATAGATAGTGTAATAGCAAAGAAGGGATCTAAAAAGATGCCATTGATTCCATCTTAGGGTGGCAATTTAAATTATATCTGTTAAATGTTGAAGTACCCATGGCATGATGGGAAGACTGAGAGGGTCGCAACTAATTTTTATCGATGAGTTTCAAGCAAAAATTCCAGCTGCTCTGACAGTTTTTAATATATAATCAAATTAAGATGGCAGCGATGTGTACCTTGTGTATTATTAGGTAAAGGGTAACTATATTTTGTGAGAAAAATATATAACGTCAGGTGTCTGTGTAAAAACATTTTACTGGGTGAACACTTGGAATATTAAATCAGTTTAGTAATTATCAGTGTGTTGAGAAATTTATTTAATTTTCACCAACCATAGACCCCGATAACCAGGCTCTGCTCTCTTGTAGGGCAAATTGATATGCTTTGCCATAGTTTTAGAAGGTAGACAATTTTAACACGAGCTTGGACTTTGGAAAGTTATGTTCAACAACAATTTGACATAGGCCTGTCTTCTTTTATTGTAGGCCATTCAGCCATGGCTCTTTGAAATCAACAAGAATTGCCTGGCTTATGAGCTAAAAATACGCATCTGTGTATATTTCACCAGTGTCATTTTTAACTTGTTTCGATGCAAAAAATTAGTTACTAGTTACATCTTACTGAAAGTCCAAGGTTTGGTTAAAATGGTTCTAAATGAGGTAAATGAACAGTTTCCTTTACATCATATTTTACCAAATAATGTCATTTGCCCTTCAAAAGAGTAGTACCACACCATGAAGAAGTCTTTTACACTCTGAGTTTAATCTGGTCATCAATTCATATTAATTATCATTATCCCAGATTTTCAAATGGCTTTTCCTGAAGCAGAGCAGAGATTGTTTTACTAAATCATTGTCATTTATACCAGAGTTTTGAGAGTTTGAAGTGAGGTTCCCAGGAATCAATGACAGATTGACAGAACCCTTTTCCCCCATTATACTTTATACGATAATATACCCCCTTTAGCTCATTTTGTTTCAAACATGTAATGCACATGTAATAGTAACACTAAAGTACTTATACTTTTATTGCAGTTTTGGGAGCAGTGATTGGTAAACAGAAAGGCAGAAAAATTGAGGTGATGAACTCATTCGAACTGCTGTTTGATCTCATTGAAGGGGAGATAATTGTCAACATGGAGTATTATAATACAAAGGAAGAGCAGTGTAGGTTACAAGTTTATTAAATATTAGTAAATCAGTTCATCCAGGGCCATACATTAATCAGTATACATGTACAAGTCAATAATGTTAATATTAATTGAGTAAATATTTAATAGAAATAAGTACACCATATATGAAATTGTACCATTAAGCTACTGAACATCCTTTCATCAGTATATATCAACAAGTAGAAATAATTGAGTACAGTAGGTCAAATCTACCTACAAGTATATCATATGTGACGCTTATAAGATCTTTAATTAGCAGAGTATGGTATGTTTTGAAAGTGAAAGATCTTTGTTTTACAGTTAAACAGGTGTTTAGTGACCTGGATTTCCTGGGATGGTACTCTACAGGGGACACGCCCACTTCCTCTGACATAAAAATCCACAAACAGGTGAGAGGTCACTAGAAACAGCAACTATATAAAAATTATTACTGTTATGAATGAAGTTATTTGATGTAAATTGCTAGTTATATCTGACATGTAATCTCTCTCTCTCTCTCTCTCTCTCTCTCTCTCTCTCTCTCTCTCTCTCTCTCTCTTGTAGTTCTCTACCTTATGTCTGATTTCTCATTTTCCTAATTTTCAGATCTGTCAAATTAACGAGAGTCCAATTTTTGTGAGATTGAATCCTTTGGCCAGACAATCTGATGTAAGTAGAACTTTCTGTCTATTCAATAAATGATTTTAAAACATAAATTACTCAAGAACAAATTACAATAACACATTTTACAGTGACTAAACCATTCAGAGTTGAAACGATTTAGGGTCACCTTATTTGGATTTTGACAGGGTTATATGTGTACACCTATCATTTCATCTTTTAGAGTTTTACCCTAGCAGTCAGACATAATGAATGTACCAGCATCGCTCTTGATTACTTTTAACTTTGTCCGGCTGGTTCCAAGTGGCCAAGGAATGTTATATACTTTAAGACAGTTATTTTACTATTGACTTATTTTTTTTACAGCTCCCTGTTACAATTTTTGAGTCGGTGATTGACCTGGTCAACAACGAGGTGAGTCCTCCATTCATTGTATAATGTACACAGGGTTGTTTTTGCCCCGTCTTGAATTCTCCTAGACACATTTTTGTTTAAAAAGAGATAGTTTGAGACATTGGTATTCGCTCACACCCATCCTAAATTTGCCTTCTCACGGGACTGGTAATGATGATGAACATGGCGAACATAAAACAGGGCAGATCTTTCCCTGTATACAGTGACTCTCCTCAGAAAATGATTTTAATGAAACATCTTGATTGTGGGTACCCAAAATGTGTTATTTTCCATTTTACTGGAGTCTTGTTTTTTTTTTGTCAGGCCACCATGTTGTTTGTGGAGTTACAGTACACACTGGCTACAGAGGAAGCTGAGAGGATAGGAGTGGATCACGTGGCACGTATGTCCACCTCGGACGCAGGAGAGGGCTCCTCAGGTAACCTTCATTTCATATATCGTTACAGTCAATGTTTTACAACAGGGGCTTTCAGTAAATTTTGGGCACAAGTTTTTCCTGTTTCAAATGCCATGTTTACCAGTAAATGTACCAGTTTTGTATTAAATCAAACACCATAGTAATGAAGAAATAGGTTTAAAAATTTCATGAGTGCGACACCTGAAGCACTCGTATGGAGGACAAACAAAATTATAGAAAAACACAACCAAAGGCACAGATTTTATTCCCCATTTATAGACCAGACACATAATCATGAAACAGTTTAGATTTCTATAATTACATAGAGATACTACATTGGTTAGCTATGTACTGTAATCTTATTTTCTCACAGTTGCTGAGCACTTGATAGCACAGCACAGTTCAATCAAAATGTTACACAGTCGGGTGAAGTTAATTCTGGAGTACATTAAAGCAGTGCAGTCTGGTAAGTAAGAACAATAACTCTATTTTTTAAACAGCAACCATTGATAAATGATTTTATTTTATTTGTCTTATCAAAGAAATTTTGTACATTTCACTTTCTTTTTATTCATGTTCTTGTATTTTTAACATTTTTAATTATTTGATGAAACAATGAGATTGACTGAAAGACCTTACAATGTTTGTGGCACCTTTCAGGTGAGGTTCCCAAGAACCATGACATTCTGCGCGAGGCCTACAGTCTCTGTTACAGATTACCTGTCCTCAACACACCAAAGTTTAAAGAGGATTTCTATAATGTAAGTCACACACATGGATCTCACATGTGGATAAAACAAACTAATGTTTGTTTTTGAGGAGCCCCTCTCCCCAAATAGTTCTGCTATATAGATTTATTTTATTGCCAAATTTAAAAGAAAAACAATTGTCTTTTTTAATTCTGAATCAAAACGTGGTACATGTTATTTAGGTCTTCCCCTTTGGCAGAAAAATTCAAGAATTATATTCATTTTCACAAATTTTTTCTAATTTGATAATTTTTTCCTTGAATTAAAAAAACAGCAAAAAATTCATATAGAATAATTAAGAGCGTTAGCAAGTCTTTTAGCTGGGAAATAAATTTTTAAAAGAGAAACTCAATTTATCCTATTGTGTATTGAGTCTGCTTGTAAATTGAAGATTAAAACAAGAACAGTAACTCTGTCATTCTTGTAGCCTCTTTTTGATTTAATGATAGACAAACCTGTTTATTTTCTAGCAATGTAATGATGTCTGTCTGATGGCGTACCTGGGGACAATAACCAAGGGATGTAACACAATCAATCAGGTCTGTGCACAAATCTTCTGTAATTAAATTTTTCAAAGGATCACTTTATAACATATGAAACTGACTCAGTCTCATTGGATTCTTCTTCAAATTGAGTGACGGTTCTCAGATTTGTATTACCAGTAAAAAAATGAAGATGAGAAGGTGATTTTACTTACCGGTATATCTTGCTTCATGCAAATACATTTGAAGCATTTTGGCTATTGGCCAAATAGACAAAAATGGTTAAAATGTATTTGCATTAAGCATAGAAAATATGTAGTAAATGTAACAAAAACTTTCTGAAGTGTCTAATATCATTTTTCTTCCTAAAAGAGATGGCTGGAAATGTTTGTTAGTTTAGATTGATGTTTTCAACATGACGAAGTATATATTCGTTGGGTTTAATTTGTACAATCAATCAGCTCTTACATGTGCATAATTTCCTTTCTCACATACGTATTTCCTCTGTTTCAGTTTGTGAACAAATTCAATGTGATGTACGACAGACAGGGAATGGGACGGAGAATGAGGGGGCTGTTTTTCTGAGGACTGGATACCAGTTTTAAGGCTGATGAACCAGTTTAATTAACGGCTTCAATTATAATTAACTCATAAAGAGGCTGTGTACAATGTACATTGTATGTGAAGTGCTATGGAGAGAAAGAGAGAGAGAAAGTGTGAGTGGGTGTGGCATGTGCCAGTGAGACTTTTATTAAATATATTAACATTACATGTTATTTAATGTTTTTATTAAGTGATAGATGAATTTAGCATTGATATAAATTATATACACCTGTCAGATGGTTGAAGTTTAATTGCACAAAAGTTCTACCGATGGGATTTAGTACATTTGAACAATAAAATGCTCTTTTTGGTGATTCATGTGGGATACGAAGGTAGCGACATTGCTGAAAAATACATCACCCACGTTAACCTTGCGTTGGCAACCTATGTAACAAGTTTCATCATCCATCCTTAAATAGTATATAGCCAATATCTTGCCTACAATAGTATATAGCCAATATCTTGCCTACAATAGTATATAGCCAATATCTTGCCTACAAGATGTGATAACTTTAACCTTAAACTTGAGTGTTCGTTAATGTTTGATGGAAGTTTTTCTCTTGTCATTTGTTCGTAGAATGAGAACTTTTTGCGATCTTGAAGTCAATTATATTATCGGATACTTATTTTCGTGGATTGCTGATTTTGATTTATTTGGGGTTTTTTTCAGGGGGGGGGGGAGAAGGAGGGGTCAGACCCCGAGTCCCCCCCCCCCCCCAGATCCGGAGGGGGGGTACATGAATGCGAGTACTCACAGACTTGAAGCCAGTACAATTTTAATTACACTTTTTTTGCTTTCCCATCCAAGACCCTTCTACCAAGTTGACAAATTAGAATACTAGTATAAGCCGATTTAGGGAATCCCCCTGCCAAAACAGGAGTTAAAAAAAGGAATGATAATTACATAACAGCACCGTACAAGTTGATAAGAGTCCTTGAGTTGCCATTAATCTGGTATCAACCAAAGTTTCGTCCGATCCCAAGCCCGTCAAGGGCTCCTGCCTATAATTGAATAAGATAGGCCCGTTTGCGCGTTTACCTGTCAACTGGTTAATGGAGGGCCGTTAGAAATTCATTGGTAGTTCGTTTGTTGAATTATGGACTCGTATTTCAAGCTGTCGACTAGATTTACACAGGAATTAAGAACGCTCTTCACTTCTCAGTAGGAAAATTAAATCGTCAAAAGGTGTTTTTTTTAATGATATTTTCACTTCAAGCCCTCTGCAAATAAACTGTTGGAAATGGAATTTTTAGGGTTGAAAAAAAAAAAGGTTTTCAAAAAAGATACGTTTTTTCACCCACTTTATGAACGTGTGTGGTTTCAATGAAATATGAACTTCTAAAAAAGTGATACAAAGTCAGTTTGATTATAATGACATTGCCAAGATAAATATATGTGCTGAGAAATTCAAAATTGTATAGTCCATCATTCAACTAGCTGTGCAAACCAGTCTCTCTCTCTCTCTCTCTCTCTCTCTCTCTCTCTCTCTCTCTCTCTCTCTCTCTCTCTCTCTCTCTCTCATAACCAACTATGCCCTGATTGACAAGTTTTATGCCTGTATCCAGACTACACACAAATGTTTCACACTACATGTTCAAGTTGTAAAGTGGTTCCCTTCAAGATTCTCGACTCCTTTCTAACACACCTGATCCTTCTATTCGACACCTGTTCTAAAACCCGGGCATCTGAAAACATAAAAGTTGAAGTGGTCCGCTCGGTGGTAAAGATACTTCAGTCTCCTGACGCGAATCATTACCACCGGCAAAAAACGGATTTTATATCTTCTCTACAGCGAAGATAACACAAAAAACGAATAAAAAATTAATATATCCAAGGGAAAAAATCAACGACCCCACGGCGGTTGGGCCGCGGGGTTAGATGTTCGGGGCTCAAGTTTGCGGGTTTAAAGATTTCTCGGAACATTAATAACATCAAGTCATGCATTTTTTGTTTTCATACGCGTCCGATCCGAATCGTTAAAGTTTTTTGTTGCCATGAAAGTGTGAAATAGTGAAATTCAAGTAATATTCGAGATGTGTAATTTTTTTTTAAAATTAAGTCCAAGTATGCAAAGATTATCTCGTTAACCGAAGTTTATCTATCTCCCGAGGTGCAGAGGTATATCTTCTATCTGTAGGAATTAAAGAATCAAAGTATAATTTTACTTCAAAACGTTCATTTCTCCATATTAAACTCGTGGTTTAGGAAAAACAAACTTATATACTACTGATTCACGTCATGGGAGAATTTTTCATTTACAATTACCAACATCATATATCATGTCGTTTTTAACAAAGAATTGTATCGCCGTGTGATTAGCATGTATATATATACCCACCTGATAATTCGCGTCATCAATGTCGGGTTTAGCGCCTCCTATATTCTTACTGTGTGAACTCATTAGGCCTACTGAGTCCTCAATCAGTAAAGACCCCCTTTGTCCAGTCCTATTCTACAAACTTCCAAATCATTACTATTTCAGAACGTTTTTACATGAATTAATGCGCTTTAAGGCATTAAAGTCATCTAAAATGCTCAACTTTGCACCGTCAAATATTTGGTATATATTTTGATTTCTATCAGTCGTAAATCTCATGAACTTGTTAGTTCATCGCTCGCATCTCTAATATTTGTACACATTATCATCTTCATCTTAATTATCATCATCGCCATCGTAACCATGACCTGTTAGTTCATCAAACAGTTTTCAAAAAATTAATAAAATGTTATGGCAAAATGTCTTATCTACAAATTCGAAGATTCACAGTGTATGCATATATCCTACAAAAAATCAAAATTCAGTCTACATGGATCATTACAAATTATGTCGGACTCAAAACGCCAGGAGAGATTAACTCTAACTTTTTTTCATCGCAATCTTATTATTATCCATTGATGCTTTGTTATGAGTAGTCTCGATATATAACCCTTTATATTTCTGATTACGTAGTCACGTATATAGTAGATATGGGCATCTCTTTGATAAGTGGCTGATTGGGTAATTAATTACTGTTTCAGGCAGTAGTTGCGATCGTTCAATCATGTTACGCAATTGTATGATTTAAGAAATGAATGTGATCATTTTTCTTTAATCGACGTATCACAGGGAAAATGATCAAAAAACTCCATCATTAATAACAGATATTATCACAAAGTTGATGTTTAAAAGTAACGGTTTGATATTGAATTTAGGGTCCTTGGAATAAGGGGGGGGGGGGGGGG